>NW_013666867.1:9576-31902 GCF_000517525.1 Limulus polyphemus | reverse complement strand
AAAGAGGGGAATGTAATGTGTGGGTAGATAGTGAGTAATTGATCTGCAGTCAGAAGTATTATTGACGTTCGTTGATATAGCGTTTGTTTTAGCGCGATTGTTGAAGTTGAGTGTTTCGATAAAGTTATATTCGGAAAGAATAAACCAGTTTTATTAAGTAAAGACTTGTGTCGCTTGAGTTTCGTCGGAACGAAGTTACGGAAAATCAATTAACAAACGGAGACGTAACAGTATTTTAAGGTTCAAACTATGTCTTAGATATATAAACTGTCGGCAATGCAAAAAAAAAAGTATCAGGAATTAACCAAATCTTAAAGCATGATAATGTTTATCTTTCTAAATCATACTGAAACTTAAGGTTATAAAATCCTAAACTAAAACTAGGTATAAAAAAATAAAAACTTACTACATAGCCTTGTTCGAATAATATTTTATCTGGCTGCCCTGGTCCAAATAATATCTGTTCATTTTTTGTGAATCTGTCAATAAAATATTTAATATTAATAATTAATAAACAAACATATGATAATACTTGATCAAAATTCTCATCATTCTTATTGTAATGATATGTCACACAAACGACTAATCTATATGACACTATACTTTGGTTAACATGACTGTTGTATTCATTGAAGTTTTAACATAAATACATGTGCACAACAGAATGGTATAACAAAATGCCACATTTTGTAATTTCTAATTTAGAGGTAATTTACTAGAAACTGCAAATTTTATACATCCACAAACTAGTAACAATTGCTCTAAAATAACATTTGATCAATTAAATGTGTATTTAAAGTGTTTATGAAATAAGATACATTTATGTTTTACTGAAAAATGATAAACTTTTCAATTAATTTCAAGGGTAAATATTGACTTTTAAAGGAAAGAAAAGGAAAATATAAGTTTTACCCTATGATTGTAACATAAGTTTCAGCAGTGAATAATATTGTGAGATTAGCTTTATTATCCAATGGCCTTTCTTCTCTACTCTGTGAAGTTACACTGAGATTAAGTTGAACCTTTTTAGTATTTTTAGTCAACTTGGAAGTATCCAGTTTCACTTGAAATGTTTCCTGAAATATAACACAAAATGATACATTGATAAAACATTACTATCTGAACCAAATGCTCTAAAATTTATATCACCCAGCAAAGCACTTATACATCTAGAAATATTAACAGTCCAAATGAAGGCCATTTGGCTGAAACACAGAGTTTCTTCTTAGTGTTTTTTTTAACCATTTTTACCTCATAAATAAATTAATTGTAATTACATAAGGTTAGGAAATGCAAATTTAATGAAACAGGAGGTGTTATAAAAAATCCATCTGAAAACATTAACTGTTATTTGAACAGATAAACTGCACTTATTAGTATTCATCCAACTTGAATAATAAAAATACAAAGGTTTTTGAATATCTTACGAATACTTGCAAATACTTAAAATACATTCATGGCAGTTTTCAAAAATTGTTACTGTAATTTCACAAATACTGATAATTACCCTGGTAAAATTTCTATAAACTAGCAAAGACCTGCAAAACATTTGTGGTCAAATTAATACTTTTATTGTAATAGTACTTCTTTAAATATAGGATTTCTAGAATAATATATAAGAATCTTAATCACAGACATTGCAATATGTAAGTTCACTTGTCTTAGGCCTAATATTACTTAAGCCTATATTAAGTATAGCCTATATTCTATAAAGAGATAAATTAACGCTGTAAATTGTGTACTTTTTTGTTTTAGTTTATTTATGGCTGAACTTTACCATACTTAATACTATCAATAAATAAACTTGTATTTTTTGTTCTATGACCTAACATTAGATCTTTTTTAAAACTTTGATTAGCTCTTAATATGTTGTTGTACTAAATGTCTACTAAAGTATTATAGGTAAAAAATTAAATCAAACTAGTGGTTTCTGTTTTTACACAAGTCAATCTAAAATACAGAACAGAAGTTCAAAAGCCATCTATGGTAAATACAGAACAATAAAAAAATAATTATTCATACATAAAGTAGAAAAAAAATTAAAAACAGAGAGAAGTAAATTCACAGTTTCTGCAAACATCGAGTTATGATCCTATGCATTTTTTTTAGTTAAACTTTGTTTTATATTTGTACTAAATGTCTAACCAGTCTTATATAAAAGTTGCTTTAAAAAACACTTAACAGCTTAGCTAGTCTTACACAAAAGAAATGTATTGACAATGTTTAGATAAAGCAATACATTTGGGTTATATTAATGATTTTCTATCAAAATGTCTGTGTTTTTGTTCAAGTCAACACACTCACTCTTCTCAACAATTTAATCTTAATTTCCTATTAATTCTGTAAAGAAAAGATTTACTGGAAAACTTTTGTAATAGAGAAATTATGAAAATTATTAGTATACTTACTGATTTGCTCTCAATTAATGGATTCCCAACATCACACTGTAAAGTTTTCTTATTTTCTTCATTCAGAATGCTACACCTACCCTGATTGGTTACAGAAATATCTGGAGGCAGACTGATAAACACTTCAGTATAATATGCTGGATCATTCTGATTGGTTATTTGAACTTCGAGAGTTAAGCTGGTGTTTTGACCAATGATTAAGACTTTATCTTTCCTAGTGTTCAAAAAAAACGTTTTCTTAACAATTTTCACATATTCCACGTACATAAACAGAAATAAGCCTGAATTGTATTTTCAGTGACACATGATAAAAAGATCTGGTAGGCTAAAAGCCATATTGGAAATCATCATGAGTCAAAATGACTTTATATTATATACCTGGTACTTTATAACTTTAAAAAAGAATATATCATTTACTGCACAACATTCATTATTTTAAAAAGGAGAATTTAAAAAGCAAATTCGACAGCTTCTTATGCAAACTTCCTTAAATTATAAAAATATACAAATATACATTCTTAGCTAACAAAATTGTTATTATTATCCCGCTTATTAAACAAAATGTAAGTCATACCAAAGATTAGGTAAATACTTCTTAAACTTGTGTGTATACTAACTTCATCTTATATGTTCTAGTTATCTAATTTGCTAGTTCTTTTATTTTACAAACAAAAGGATTTAGCAAACTTACTGGTAGTTCAAAATTTTGGCTGATAGAGTTAAATCAGAGACACAAACACCATTTTCACACTCTGTGTAAAATTTTATCTGAAAGGAAAAAGAATAAAGATTCAACATGGAAGCAGTTACATATGTTTCACAAGTTTTTACTTAAGCATTATAGTGTAATATAACACGTAATTTGTCGACACTAATCATTGGTGTGTTAATAATCTAAGTGAACAAGCCACTAATTCACTGAAAAAAAACATGATTCCAGGATTATAAAAGAAAAATTTTACATATCCCAAATAACTGGAATACTAATTTACATCTTAAACTGAGTTTGAATATAAAACTCATACCATGAAAAATGAGAACTGTAATTTCACGTTATATAAGCTCCCATCAGTCCAGCTGGATCAAGTAACGTTGTTAAGATATACCTTTGTACAAGTTTGGATAAGAATATTTCCTAGGTGCAAGTATTTCTTTATCCACCCACTTTTATATGTAGTGTGCAAATACTAAATACTTTGCTCTCCTCAGTGTAAATACATATATATAACTAAAAAAGTTTTGTATGTTCTAATTTGGAATATACTAAATCCAGGCAAGGACACATCTTGAACTTAGCGTGTAGTGTTGTTTTTCTACTAGGTTCCGATCACAGAAGCTGTTCACCATTTCATGGGATAGATGTATTGTATTTTACTTTGTGTACAGATGATTGCTTTAAACTGTCACATGTTATGGCAGCAAAATATATAGCATGCCTCTTATTATTTCATCAAAAAAACAAGCTCTGTATTAACAAAACAACTGAGCTAACTGGCTAATTGGTTGTTAACCAGCAAATTGACTGAAAATCTTGATAACTCAATAGTCAATCATACACTGTAAACTTGACTTTTATACGGCTCAAATGTTTCCTAAACATTAAAGAATATTCTAGACATTAAGCCACACCCATATCAAAACCCTCTGATGTAACAACAATAGGAAAGCAAGAATATTTTTCAATATATTGTTACAAAATGAAGTAAATTACAAAAATTACAGTTCCTGTGCTTGAAGGTTAGAATGAAAGGGGGAGTGCAATGATGTATTTAGCTGATATGCTAATAAACTCACCACAGCAACATAGTTTTGATTATCTGATATAATAAATATTGTATAGATTCATCTGTTCAACCTTAACAATGCTTCTTCTCCCTCGACCATACAGAGGAATAAACATTACTTTAGATCAATGTATTTCAAAACTCCTGTGGCAGTTTTTTATGATAACATAAACTTTTACTTACTTTCTTTGTTACAAATTGGAGGTTGTCCTTGCTCATAATAGGGCAGTTCTTACAAAATGAATCAGAATTTTTTTGAGGCAATTTATGTGAAAGGAGAAATGCAACAGCAGAGAAGTCCGTCAAATTTTTCTGGAGAAAACAAAGAAAGAATACAGATAGTGTAAAAGTATACTTAATACCAAGGCATTACACTTATGAAATCCTTAGTACGAATAAGAACTTCAATATAAGTAATAAAGTATGAAAAAAGGCCTTAATAAGTAAACACATGTTAACAGTAACATACTTAAGAGCATTAAAATAATAGATGTAATATTTATTGCACCATTTGCATAACTTTTATGCAATGTTGACAAAGATATCTAATAAAAGTCAATTTTTAATTAAAATCGGAAATTAATTTTATGATGTCTGTTTAATCAGGAAAACAAACCAAAATTGGACATAATGCACATAATCTTTCACATTATTGATTAAATAAAATTTCAAATATATGGCAATACCAAAGTTAGTCATTTTGCCAACTTAATAATGTGCATATTATTCTAATTTGTGGCAATAAAGCTGCCATTTTGATCCATAAACATATATATATAAAATATTCCCAGCTTTATTAAACTTTTACCTCTGTTTTTTAATAAAATAAAAAGGTTTGAAAAAGCATCAATCTCATATACCTGTATGTAGAAATCATAGGAATGACATGACCAGTTGTCTTGGTGGACAAACAATGTCTGGTTAATATCTTGTGTTATCCGACTTTCCACAACAAAAAAGCCCCTAGATATGCTCCCTGAACGTCTAGTATCTGACATCAATGACACTTGCAACTCTGAAAACACAGTATGTTTGATGTTTCAAATGAACAGCAACTGTCTGTTGTAGAAACCTACAAATGTAGATGACGACATTTCGAAAGTCTTCTGCCTTTAGTCTTCAGGTCAGTGTGTGTGTGTGTGTGTGTGTGTGTGTGTGGTGTAGTTTGGTCTTTATAGTGTTCTAGTGGATTGTGGAGAGCATGTTATGACTGGTTGGTTAAAACACATTTCTGATTGGAGGAGAGACTTCCTGTAGCCTCAACCAATGGTAGCCACTGTTTACTCACCTCTAATCCTGAACCTATTTTTAGTGAAGATTTTATTGTGTTAATGTAAAACGATTCTGTAATTTTTCTTGTCTTCCAAAATTTGTCTGTGTCGATGATTCTAGCTTTTTCCCAGTTTATGTTGTGCTCAGTTGACATGGTGTGTTCTGCAATGGCTGAATTTTGTGCTTTCATGAGTCTTGTGCTGTCTTTATGTTCCTTTATTCTTGTCACGAGTCTTCTCGCTCTCTACAATCCACTAGAACACTAGAAGACCAAACTGCACCACACACACACTGACCTGAAGACGAAAGGTGGAAGACTTTCGAAACATCGTCCTCTCATACATTTCTGTTATTTTATACTAATTAAAGCAATAACAGTCAGAACCAGAAAGAGATGTATATATTCATAAATACAACAAGATAGAAAGAGGAAAATTCCAGAAATCTTGGTAGCTAGTTATGAAACTTTTTTTTTCTTTAAGTCTTTCAATCATGAATTAACTGTATCAATGTAATTTTAATTTAACACCCTAAAATGAACATGTTATAATTTGTATTTATATTAAAATCACTACCATACTCAGTCACAATAATTGTTGTTTTCTTCTATAAAATCAACATTTCACAATGACATTTATTCTACAAGTAACTAACCCAGGGTTTCTTGCAAGCTGCCACCTGCATATCGAATACAAAACTTCACCTCTACACAAGAATATTTCCTTTTATTATATGAACAACTCATGTTCTTTGTGTCCAAGAGATTCTTATCAAAACTAAGTTCAGATTCAACTCTGACAATGGGCATGGACCTGCAAAAACACATATAAAATAAAATTATTTAAAAACTTGGGAAGAATATAGATTTTAATCCATTAATATGTGATAAAATATTATTAATTACAGATGCCATTAAACATGTAAGGCAGGTGTGAATTGGTTGTCAATATCACAGGTTATTACTTGTGTGGTATCGGATTGGTGATTTCAAAGTTACTTTGGTCAAGCTCATCTTTTACTTTTCTAAAAAGTTTCTCTGCATTGCTTTTTTTGAAGCATAGTAAAATAAAACCTGCTTGAAATATAAACTTAGCTAATTTATAAGTAATAATTCAATGGCATATATTAAGTTAGCAGGATGCAGTTGATGTGAAATAATAGCTGATCTCAAAAAATAATACAATTTTGTTTACATTTAAGTTTTGTTGAGATGGATGAAAAAGAGTCACATGCAGTTGGTTAATTGAGCTATATTTTCAGTAACAAATAATTGTATACACATGTACACAAACTGTAATTAAATATTTAGCACCATTATGTTGCCTTTTATAACATTACTTCGTGTAGAGCAAAAGAAACAAGTCTGCATGATAACAGAAAGTCTAAAACCATAATCTCCAAACCAATGTTGTTGTTGGTTGTCATTAAGCACAAAGCTACACAGAGGGCTATCTCTGCTCTGTCCACCATGGGTATCAAAACCCAGTTTTTATGATATAAGTCTGCAGACAAAAGCAATGTCAAAAGAGATAAGGTTGTTTCTTAAAGTTAAAAAAAGAAAAGATCCAATTATGTTTTACATTTAAACTTACCTTAATAGTATAGCATTTCCAGACTCATGTGCTCCAATCAACAAATCTGAAAGATATAATAATATATATATCAATTTGTTTGTTTGTTTTGAATTTTGTGCAAAGCTACATGAGGTCTATCTGCACTAGCCATCCCTAATTTAGCAGTGTAAGACTAGAGGTAAGGCAAGCTAGTCATCACCACCCACCGCCAACTCTTGGGCTACTTTTTTACCAACAAATAGTGGGATTGACCTTCACATTATATTTTAACTGGTGTTTTAGTTAAATGTAACATAACTGAAAATTTCTAAAACTAACAAATTAACTTATGATTACAGTATCTTGCAAATCAATAGTCTTGCTACTTAGCTGTAACAAAGTTAACCAAACTGACTGTAATGTTTTCAAAAAGCAAAACTCAATGTTTTGTTGCTTTCTCAAATTAAATAATTTTTACAAAGTTCAGTGGCTGCTTGATGTGTAATTTAAAACAAGTGCTATCATTTTGTAAGAAAAACAAGAAACTAAAATACTATTAAATATAAAGACCACATATACAAATGTAGAAAAAAACTGAGCTTCTAGCCTAATGTTTGTTCAGAAGAGACAGGAAAGGTGTTGTTACAGGGAAGATTCCAGAATCCTAATATAACTAATATAACATAGAAAAAACTCACCCACTTAAAAGGTTTTTAAATACTTAAAAATAACAATATTTTCAGGATATTCATATTCAAGTAATATACACCTTTGTGTGTGTATGTTATATGAATATATACACACACACACTCTTCTGTTTTGCAATGATATGTAATAGGGAATGGGCTCACAACTTCACTCTGGTACTAATACCTACCATCAGCCATTGTTACACATTAATGAAACAAATTAAAATTAGCCTTGTGAAGCAAATCCAACTGAAATGAGCTCACATAAGCACCTACTAAAAATGCTTCAAAACAGATCCTACACAGGTCAAGAATGTCATTTAACCTCAAACTGCTGCTGGTATAGTTTAGCATCATGCTAAAAATGTAGTTCATAAACTGCAGATAGTGTAACATTGTCCAGAATTTCACAAAAAGGCAAGCTATTTATGGCTCCCATAATTACTATACAGTAACTGTGATTCCACACAGAGGGAACAACACAAACACATCCAGAGCATCCTTCACTCACACTGTTGTCAAACCCAGACCTGTCCATCTAAACAAAATGATGAACAGTGTGATTTGCCTCTCCACATGAGCATCTGTATTTCTTCTCCTAAATTTTGATACTCATTTATATAAATTTACATTCAGTCTTGTAGCATTTCATAAGTCTTTCTGCAATGCTGTTTCTTTTACAGAAGTATCTACAGCTTCAAGAATAGAATATAAGTAATGACACAATATGGAACCTAAACCACTGTGACTATCAATTTATATATATTCACTATCATACTCAATTATTTTTAAGGAACATAAGAATTCTAAGCCACACATGGCTTAGTGGTCAGCATGGCAGACTGTGTACCCAGAGGATTGTGGTTCACATCCCATATTCCTAACAATATGCACATTTTGTTTGTTTATATATATGTTGAATACGAAACTGCATCAATAAATAAGGCAACAGAAAACCACCCCAATTATTATTTCTTGAGATAGAAACAATGGCTTCATGAGGTATTGTGTCTGGCTACCTTAAAAATAATGACTGCTGAATCATTGCAAAAAAAAGAAGTCTCACAGTAGCATAAATAACTAATAAACTAATATAGATATTCTGTCTACCTTGATAGAGATTGTCATCTATGTCCATGCTTTTTGCAATGCTAATGCCAAAACCTTTCAGTTTGAGCCCTCCAGCTATTTCAGAGACAAAGATTCGCTGAAATATAAGTTAATAAGCAGTAATTAACGTTTTTTCATTACAAAAGTTATTGGTTGGTTTATCTAAATATAAAGAGTTATCATTTCAAACAATGAAATAGAAAGATAGACTTTTTGGAAAAATGTTTTAACAGGTGGATAATTTCAGGGTATTAAAATCTACATTTTTAACATTAAAATTAAATTAAACTGTATACTGTTATTTATGTCAATATTTAAGTCCAAAAATTATTGTTTCTGTTTTCACCAAATTTCATGGTAAATTTTATAAATTTGTTTTTGAATTTAGAAAGGTTACACAATTGTAGAGTTGATATTTGGATCCTGCCCAGAGACAAACCACATCATCAGTGTTTAAAATTTTTTGAATTATTTTCATTATTAAACAATTTCTTCTTTAAATTATCCATGAAAACTTCTGCAAGCAAAGGAGAGGGGGGGGGGGGGGAATCCATAGCTAACCTATCATTCTGTTTGTATATTTGGTCATTAAATTTGAAGTACTTCTAATCTAAGCAAGTGGTTATTACTGTTTTTAATTCCTGGGCTTGAACAGGGTTTACTTTTTCTTTATCCATTAAATCACTTACAAATTGTTTACATTTGTTAACAGGTATACTGGTGAAAAGACTACAAACATCAAAGGAAACAATTTTGGCATTATTTGGTATCTTTACATTTTACCAGAGAGTTTTTATATCAAACTTAGGTTTAAAACCAGTCAGAGTTTTGAAAATGTTTTGGGCTTACTGTGCTAATTTATAAGTGGGAGCATTAGAATAGAAAACAACAGGTCTGACACAGTTATTTGTTTTGTGTATTATATCGAACTTTTGTTGTGAGACCTGTCTCTTTAAATGCTCAAGCTCATCCAATCTAACTTACATAAATTGCTACTAATCAATAAACAAAATAAAATGATTTAGTCATCATTTTTCATTTGCAAAGCTTCCTCGTGCACCTTTGTGTATTGGCAAAACCATAATACAATAAAAAAGCTATCTGTTTTAATGAACCTGTGCAAGGCCTGTCACAATAAATGCATAACATCTTCCATCCATTGTAAGTTATTCAAACAACAGTCACATCTATCACAAGATAAATAATCACATATTTTAGAAAAGTATGGCCTAAAAATGAGCTACAATGACAGTCTTTATATTAAAACAATATAATTCATCAACCAATCATGTTATAGATAATAAAGTAAACAGCTAACATTGTGCATGGTAATGATTTAAGTTAAAATATGTCTCCAATTTCATGAAAATGCTAAAATTTAAAAAGTTACTAAAATTGTAAAGAAAACTTTGAAGATCATCTTCACTATACGTTATAAGTAGTAATTAATTTGACTCTTTTTTTTTCTGCAGGGATAAACATATTATTTACCTAATCATAAGTCATCACTAAATTTAATAAAACTACTTATTATCTTATTGTTTGTAGGATTAATAAAATCTAACATTTTATCTGTAAAACCACTTAATAAGTATCAGTTTCTTACTTGACTGTATTGAGGTTTGAGTCCTGATGCTGGACAACCATTATAAATATATACAGCTCCTCGGTCATTTTCATATGGTGCACCAATGGCAACATCTGCAAGCATTATGCATTTATATTCCTTCAAACACATAAATGCTTATGATTACTTTTAAGACACAAGTTAATCATTTACCATAAAAAAGTATATGTTTTTTTCATAACATATATTCTGTTCTGTATAATGGTTTGAAACTTCCAAATAAAATAATTATGATGAGTTGTAGCATAAAAGCTCTTTCAAACTGACAATATGATTAGAATGCTCAAATTAGTTGTAATATTCATAGCTAATAAAGCTTTTTGCTTCACATAGAGCTCAGTCTCAAACAATATTGAGGCTCCTAATAATTACATAGCCAAGTTAATGAAAGAAATAGTTAATTTAAAAGAGTCAGTGATACAATAACATTTCTGAAACACCCAACAAAAACACAATGGTTGTTTTCAGGTTTTACATGGAGCTGGATTCTTTACAGCAAGCGTCTGTGACTTGCTGGTGATAAATTCGAACAATAAATGAACTGCACACAGTCCACTTGTTTTAAAATTATGTATTCAAAACAAGTCAAATGTATGTACAAAAATTCTTTACACTATAGGATATCACAGTTGTATATAAAACTCTAAATAATTCTTTTTTCTTGTCAAAAGTCCACACAGATTGGTTCAGTTACTTTAGAACCCAACTGACAAAGCAATTTTTTTTTCTCTACTCTGTTTCTTACTATACAATCTGTGGGTTACTACAGTTGCATCCAGAAACTTAAATAATTGTCTCCTTTTCGTCAAAGTCTACACAGGTGGATTTAATTACTTTAGAATGCTCTTTGACAAGACAAATTATTCTCCTTTATCTCTATTATTATAATACCACTGTGAAACTCACTTTAAATATTGTTATTATGGCTAAACTAACAATCATGCCTAACTTTACTTTCACTAACTTAACATTTTCTGACTTAACTTTGCTTGTGCTCACTTGGTTGCAAATATATACACATTGCCCAACTGAGGCCTAGAATTTTCTACAAACTAAAGATGCTATGATGTTACAATGCTCACTTAAGGCAATGAGAAAAACACAGAAGGTTCATGTGATGTGATGTAATTTACAACAGTTGATCTACACACAGAACTACGTTATGTAACAAAATTTGTCATAACTATAGCTTTTAAAATAATTAACTTTTAACACTCTTGTTATGAAAACTAAATAATAATTAAATATTCAATCACTAAACAAATTAAATAATAACTCTTACACTAACAGTCTTGTGTAATGAAAATGACCAGTATGTGGTAGCTTATGTGTCACACTGGGTAAATAAAGTTTTCTCTGAACCTCAGAAAACTTGCATTCAGTCAATCTGACAGATGAACTAGATACATCTGAAAGAAGCAGCTGTGAAGTGTAGTGTAAGCAGGTACACTATGTTTTCATTTCGTCCAGTCTTTTAATAGCATCCTGTTTTGATTTCTTGTTCTTACTAATGCTGATTTTGAACCTTTGAATAATGATATTCTACTGGCAAGATCCTCCAATATGTTGATTTCATATGTTGCTGACTGTCTTACCCTGGAATCTAGGGAGCCGATGGCTCCTCCCAAAACCATATTATTGGATCTTCAACTTCCAGCATAACTTAAGAAGACACTGCCTGCTCACTGTCGGGTACCATCATTTGAGTGCCATGTACTGTGTGTTTCTTTTTCCATTTATAATTGTTGACTAATAATCATTTGATCAAGCAAGATGAAATTCACCTCAAATAAAAGATATATTTTTTTCATGCAAGAGTGTTTTCGTCAAAGAGATATTTTCCCCTTTTTTAGTTAATAATGTAATTTGCTGTATATAATTTGTAATCTTTTCACATATTTTTAATTAGTTTATGATAAAGAGTGTTTTTATTGTCATATGTTTATAGCATTACTTATATTTCGTCAGTGTTTAAAAGTTATTTTTATCATGCATTTTTGCATTTTAAAACAATATAATTTGTTTGTTTGTTGTTAAACACAAAGCTACTCAATGGAGTATCTGTGCTCTGCCCACCATGGGTATCAAAACCCAATTTTAGTGTTATAAACCCTTAGACTTTCCACTGAGCCACTGAGGTACAGAAACAATATCTGGGCATGAATTCTGTGTTTGTATTGGGATGTTGTATTTTTAATTAACAATTGATTTTGTACTTTGTAGAGTATTAACATGTAATTATGTTATATATTAAAAGATTTAATTTAAGATTTCATTGTTACAAATTCTAGGTTGTTTTTCGTTTTATCATTGATTTTATGTCAAATATACATCTCCATTCAATTGTGTCAAAAGGCAGTTTCATTTTGTAATCTTACAGTTTTGTGCTATGAATACTGTTTCTATATTAAATGGTTTATATTACAAAGTCTTCTTTGTTATCATGTAGTACTTGCATTGTACATATTAGTTAATCTTTCTTAAAGAGTATTTATTATGTGTTATTTCACTTTCAAATTAATTTTTGCTAAAGGGTATTTATCATGTAACATTGAAATTAATCTTTGGTAAAGAGTATTTTTTATATAACTATTGCCTCAGCATTCTTTGTTAAAAGGTTCATTTTGTATTTGTATTTTTATACTAATTTCTATGATTTGGCATAGTTCATTATTTTGAAGAGTGTGTTTTATTATGTCTCAAACTGTGATGTCTGTGCTAAAGTTTTTTAAACATAACTATTGCTTACTGATCATCATTGAAGAGTATTTTGACTTTTAATGTGAAAAGTATGTATTGTATATCAAAGTTAAAGGATTTTTTATTATGTATTAAATTTATTTGTTAGAGGTTCATATTATTATGAAATTGTCAATTGATATGATTATTGAGAGTTTCTTGTTAAAGGGCTTTTGCAGTGTGTGTACTTTCATCTTTGTTAAAGGTTTTATATTTTTCTTTTGTAATTTGGTATACTTCTTAGTTAAAGGATAATTTGATGTAACTTTTGTAGTTTGTTATTTGTTTAAGAGCTGTGTCAGCTACATTGCATGCAACTGTTTATAGGAGTGAGAAAAAGTTAACCCACTCCTTGACCAAAGCACAAGTTTACATTTTATTGGTTTTAATGTTTAACTTAACTGTGGGCATGAGGAAAAGCCTGAAGTAGGGAATAGAGGAAAGTGTGGTATATAGATATACCATAAGTTTCTATCTTAGTTTATTAGTATATATCAGTTATTTCTGAGTACATGCAATTCTCACATAACAAATAGTTAGTAAAATCATGAAGCTGATGTCATTCTAGATGTCTTTGTTCCTTGTCACTCTATTGAGGTCACACCTGTTCTGCCCATGAAATCATGGCTGTAATGCTGAACTTGCACCCAAATGTAGACAGCAGTGTCCTAAAATGGTAGGTCAAGTGACACTTTGAGGTTATAATCTCTCAAAAGTTTTAATGAAAATGAACAGTCACATGGGTGGCACTAGCCAATCTGAGTAAATCCAAACTTAACTTATCTATGTTGCAAGGAACATTCAATTTAGACAGTCTGGTAGATGATCTTAGCCTGATCAGTTTTGAAAAGGAATAACCTGATCCAGTAGAAGCAACTGTTCTGTGATCATAAAGTATGTTCGCACACTGTGTTTGTGAAATAATAAAGGTTGTTTATCTGTAATTTATATTCCATACAATCCCTTTATTTTATTCTCACAGACTCATTTACTCAGAGGTTCAGCACTACTTCATAATAAATATCTTGTTGAATCACTTGTTATTTATGGAGACCTATCCCACTGCTCTAATGTTAATACAGTTTTACCTGAATACACCACAGATGCAAAACATCCTACAGCATGGAGAGCATTTAAAATTTACAAATATACTCAATCTGAGGTGCTTATATTATTGTTTCATCATTTTAAATATTAAAAGACACAAAACAATCTACAGATTTGAAAAGAGGAAGCAGAAGTGATATATGTAACTACATAATAGATGTACTTCCACAGGGTCCCCGAAAGTGTTCTGTTTTAAGAGTAAATAAAACAAATATTAAGAGTAACAAACACTTTTATTTCTTGCTTTTGAAGTTCATATATCATGCTGTGTTGTAGCCTACAGAGTTCATAATTCTTCTCAAGATTCATGGCATGTATACGTTTTACTGATTTCATGACAGTACAAACTGCAATTTTAAGTGTCCTTAGTGTGATGTCAGTTTAGTGTTTACTGACTGACTGACAGACAACACACTACAGTATAGTAGTGCAAATAGTTAAAACAGGTGACTCCTCCAAGATAATATTTGTGATCAATTTAATTAAAGTTTTGTTTTAATAACTCAAATAGAACCTGGGTTCCCAGGTACTTTCACTGCAAGTATCGAGTTCCAGATTTTCTACCCATATCAACCTCTAACATATACATATATATATATATATATATAGTGTTTGAAACACTATTGTGAGATCAAACAGATATAAAGGTAAGTATATTGTAAATTTATTTGAAGTTCACAGAAAAACACCATGATTCAATACTAAAATTATTTCAAAAGAAAATGCAGAAAACAATAGTTTTAGAAGCAATTACTGAAAGGCTGAGTTAATTCAAGTAAACACTCAACTTCATTTAAGTTCAGTTTCTCTCTATTTGCTAAATTGCTAGTATCATTTCTTCACAATTTATAGCCAATTTATATTTTGGCCACCCTGTTCTCTTATGACAAAGTTGATTGGAGTATAATGATGCATTGTAAAATAATCTATTAAATATCAAATGATCAATTACTTCAAAAATATTACAACAACATTGTTACTTCCAATCTTTAACAGTTCTATAACCTAAACAAACCAGCTGTATCACTGTAGGTGTGCGTCTGATGAAGATGTCACAGCAAAATATTTGTCATTTTAATAGGGTATGAAGGTAAGTGGAATGTGTAACTATTATGTAACACTGAAATCCAGGTTATTGTTTTATAAATGGTTAACCTAGTTGCAAGTATAAATAGAAAAAATAAATTTTGTTGTTGTGAATACCTGAGCAGGAAAAGTGTTTTCTTCATTCTAGTAATTTATTTATTATGTGTTGTGATATCCTTAGGTAACCAAAGTACATTATTTTGATAGTGTAAGACTTTTTTCTGGGGTACTTACTTCCTTAACGTGCAATTATGTGGAGGTTGCCATGTTTCTCTCAGCATTTTTGTGTATGTAACACTGGATTTTCATGAAAATATTTACCAAAGTGAAGAATTTATTATACATCTTAACTTTTTACTGTGTTGTTTCAACATGTTAAAATTAGCTTTTAGACTTATTTACTTTAAGCTTTCCTGTTTTCTATTGACAAACCTGTAAATGAAGATAACTATTTTCTGTCTTTCTATATCATGATATTCATCTCAATATTTGAAACATTCAGAAAATACTTGTTACAATTTAAAACCAAACTACATGTACTTTTTCAGGACTCTATATCATTCATCTTGATCTAAGTCACCTATTCTGGCTATAGCAGAACCAAACCGAGAATTAACTGACTTTGAACCCATTAGCTTCACTGGTGAAGGTTGAAGACCCTATAAATTTTATAAATTATTAAAGCTAGGATTTAATGGTATTTTACAACATCTGCAACATACATATATATAAGGGCTATAGGTCCAACTTCACAGAAAATGTAGCATTACTTTCCTGTAAGTGCATTTTTTTTAAATATCATACATATTCAGTTCTAGGTTAGAATCTTACATTATCAAAGAACATCATAAATAGTTCTTATCAGTATTAAACTTAAAAGATGCATATTTTGTAGCCAAAATATTTTGCTAGCTTAAATAAGTACAGAGTTATTACATTAAAAAACACACACACAACAAAGCAACTGATGGTTAGCAATTAAAATCAGAGCCATCTAACCTTCTTTATTTTCAAACAAATAATGGAAATAATCTATTCTAAAAGATTCATGTCAACAAAAATAAATATACATTAACAAACTTTTTATATAACATGAAACCAATAATCTGAAGTACTGGCTAAATGTTACAGACATCACGTTTGTGAAAAATGTTACAGACTACTATTAAAACACACACATTAGATGAATACCATTGTCTAAAGGGAAGACATTATATAAAATACTTTAACTTATTTACCTTATAATACAGTCAATAAAAACAACTTATATTTCACATTATTCTAAATCAGCAACTCTGAAACCTCAATTTTCTTACTCCATAATCTGTGGAGGTAACAAGAATTATTAGTCAATTGATCTTTATAATTAATATTCAGGGACGAACTTACTGAATTGAATAATTAATTCAAAATAAAATAACATCAACTTTTACAATAGGCAGGGCTTAATTTAATAATTACAATGTTTCCACCCATAGTATTGAGTCT
Source organism: Limulus polyphemus (assembly GCF_000517525.1). Classification (NCBI taxonomy): domain Eukaryota; kingdom Metazoa; phylum Arthropoda; class Merostomata; order Xiphosura; family Limulidae; genus Limulus; species Limulus polyphemus. The sequence goes on along the minus strand of NW_013666867.1, from coordinate 15,039 downwards.
TCATCATCAGGTTAGAGTTACATTATTATTAAATTTTCTACAATGAGAACACTAGAATCCAGAACACACTGATATAAGATCACCAAACCAGCCAAGTATAAAACAACATACATTGAATGAATGGAATGAACCACCAAATTACAATTTTGGTTATCTCATAAGCATTCTATAACATTTTACACATGTATATGGTAAAATTTCAAAACAAAATCTTACCACTCCATCACTAAGATAAAGGTAAACTCTACCTTCATCACCGGCACCTATTAAAGAAAACAAAGGTGCACCCACTAGTAAGTCTGAATGTGAGTCATTGTTTACATTGACTGCTAAAACTGTAAATCCAAAGTATCCACCCATCTGTAAAAATTGGAGGAAACAGTTTTGTACAATAATTAATACTGATAGAACAATGAATTCTTGCAAAGATATTAAAAATTTCCTAAAATTATTAATGTACGAATTAACTCTACATTCCAGTGTAAAATAGTGCAATATAAATATATATATCTTAACTATTTTCAATATTTAATACTTAAATACATGGGAATAAAACAACCTCTCCTCATAACATTATAAAACATTTGGCTCATGCACTTTGGAAAACATCTGGATCAAATTCTTCAATGTAAATTCCAGTAATATTTGTCATATTAACAATTGTTTTTACATTGACAAATAATGCAACCAACAGTATGAATACAGCTTTAATACTTCCTTCTCTAAAATTGTCACAAATAATAATAAAGTGTGTGTTAGACATTATACAAAAAAACAAAAATATTGAACACTTATCCTCACTTATCAAGTCTGTCTTGTACCATAACACAATCATTAAATTATAAATTATATAAATGACAAGGCAGGTAAGCTTATGATGTGTATCTTTATTCCTTAACTTATATTTTATGTTTACTTGTCAAGCTAGCTTTAATTCACATCATACTGAAATCTAGTTATAAATGTTATTTATTCTTAGTTTTAACCAAATTATTTTATATACAGTTTATTTTTCTAATAATACTATTAGGTTCAGATACATCATTTGTAATTGTTAGATATTTTAAAACCTATATTATAGTAAGTAATCACAGTGTTATTACACTTCAAAAATCATTTCACTATATATTTTAAAATAACTTAATCAAAGTTTGTTTATGAAACTAGCAATTTATTTATAAGTTACTATTTCTTAAATGTAATGATTTGTCATATATGTTAGACAAGTTCATGTCATTGTGCAGCAGATCAAAGAACAAACTTTATATTTGTATTATTAATTACTTACAGGAGACACAAGATATGTTTAAAGCTATTCTTCAACTTTCCTCAATTAATTACTCACCTGTTTCCCTTCCAGTTTAGCTTGTATTGTAAAAGCTTTGGAAGATAAAAAATCATGTCCATCGATGATATAAACCTAAAAATCACAAAGAAATTACATTTTAAAATTAATCATTTAATTATATAAGTATAGCTTGTATTAGTTTTCAAGGATCAGTGAGCAGCAATTTTTTAATCTGTTTATGTTCACATTTTAATGCAATGGAGAAAATATAAGCCATGAAACATGATGCATCATGTAATCAATTAATTTGCCTTAACTATTTTCTTTGATTTCAATCATTCTAAAAAAACTGGAAGGAAAGTAATACATTAAAATACTGAAAAAATAGACTTCACAATTTAAATTACTGATATCATACATAAATGTAATACAGAACCCTTTCTGCAAAACCTGCATTTTTATAATCTATTTTATGCTTTTGTGTTTTTAAAATTAGAAGAAGCTAATGTAATTTTCCACTATACTGGTTTCAAATGGTAAATTAGTATTTTTAGGTATGAGATATTTTGACTTGAGTTCCCATGTTTGCTCCTAATTTTTAAATAGAACTTAAATCTAATAAACAGTATATCTCCATTTTAGCATTGTTTCTACAATATACCATAGTAATCTTTCCTACTAAGTTACATTTTACCACTCCTATCTAGATTTATTCATTTGCCCTATATATGCAGTGCTTTCTCTACTGAGTTCTATTACTAATTACATTTTTACTGATTCCATAATGTAGTTTATACTCAATATTTACTTGTGTGTTTTAAATGTATGGTGTTTTTTTTTTGGTTGGGGCTTAGTTGCTTGAAATTAATGTCCTATTTTAGTAGACTTAGGGGGATTAAATTTAAATTTATTTCTTATTCATTACTAGTATATACAGTATTATTTACCCAGTCAAACTATAACATAGTTTATACAATATTTGAATACATTACAGAATGCAGGTCCCAAGTTAGTTTTTCCAACTCTCATATTTTATGTACTCACAGTAGGAAACAATGGTACATGATTTAGGCATAACATAACAGCACCAGAGGAAACTCATCTCCAGGATGGAGTTGATTGGTTCCATCGCTATGAAAACACTTCCATGTTTGATTATAAGAACAACTTCTGAGCTTCTCTCTACTATACACAACCAGGGAATGTCAGTTTGAAAGAGGAATATTTTGCTTATTCTTTCAAATATTAAATTACAATTTAATTTAGCATGTGATCTAGGCTTGTAAACAATGATGAAAAAACTAACAGATGATGTATTTCCATTGTGTCTTCTTTTTTTAATATATACCAGTTTATTTGTTTGTTGAGTTTCAATCAAAGCTACTTGAAGGCTATCCATAATTTTGAAATGATAGACTAGAAGGATGGCAGTTCTTCAACACCACACACTGCCAACTTATGGACTACTCTTTACCAACAAATAATGGAATTGACTGTAAAATTATAATGCCCACACGGCTGAAAGGGAGAGCAAGTTTGGTGATGTGATTGAAACTGTGACCTGTGAATTCCAATCAAGCCACCAGGCCATTCCAAGCTTTAAAATATATATGTAATTTAACGAATTAAGTTGTGTTTTAGTGAATGGTGTATGACTTAAACCTATCCAAATAGCTTGTACAATAGGCCTAACAAACAAGTTACATAAAGTGTTTTTAATTTTCTAAGAGTTTGATAACCAGATAAATTCAGTCACTGAAGTCTTGTGTCACAAAGACACCAATACAATGATGAGTGAAGGTATTTAACAAGCTTTGTACAATGTTCCAAAAGCAATTTTATAAATTAGTAAAAATATTATGTATAATGACTTGCCATTCCATTAGCCTTGGCATCTCTTGGGGCTCCCAAGACCACTGATTCTGTGCTTTTAGGACCAAAGAAGTGCCCTGTAGTTACTGAGTAGCCTAAAAGAAAGACATCCATGTTAATGATACCTTTAGATATACTGCTTTTCTTTTAAATATGAATATCTACAATGATTTATAGTTTTATAGATTTAAACTGCACCATTTTTTCTCATATCATTTTTTTTTTATATTTTCTAGTTTTTGTCACATCTTATTCTTTAACATTCTTATTTTTAAAGGTCTTAAAACATATTTTGAGAAAATGATTTTCTATGAGAAGCTTCATCATTATATTGCAAATTTTCCTTCAAATATAACTTTTGGATACATCAGTAATATTGACAAATATTTTAACAGCATATCTTTCTTTGTAGTGTATAAGCATTCTGAGAAACAGTTCTTTCATCCTCTATATGTGTGTATTACAAACACTTACTTTTTACTTTTAAACTTATGTTAAAAAATAATTTTATCAATCCAGATACTTTACAAGACTTACCTATGTATGGATACTTTTTATACTTAAATGGTGGGTTGGGTATGACAGGTTCACTTAGGTCATGAGGTCCTCCTTTAACTATGTATCCTACACCCGCACCTACAAAAACGAACAACAACAGATATAATTACAGAAAACAGTTTTTACTTCAAGCATTATTTTAGGTAAAAGAATGAATATTCAGGATTTTAAAAAATCATTTTTCCAATATTTAAAAAATTACAAAGCAATGGTATATATATTTTTTCTGTGTAAAACATTTTGTACACTATGGCCACAGGGAATGTTTACAATATTTGTGCATGAAGCTTTCTTAGTGGAAGTTTTTAGAGTACATTTGTATTTAAAGATGATTAAAACGAATAATATGATATCATACCCACACCATGCAAAAACTAACTGGTGAAGTGGCCAAACGTTATTTACTGGTTTGTTAAAATTTTGAAGTTCTTGAACTTGAAATGTCATAATTATTTGCAAGTGAACAAACCTTTCCAGTAGATGAGCAGAGCTTGTGCAAAAATTTGAGAATTAGATGAACCTATATAGAATTAAATTTTTGATAGAATACCTGAATCATTTTTTTAACATCCTACTTTCAGCTGGACTAATATAGATTTCCAATAAAAAAGAAAAAGTGCACAATAACAATTAAACCATAGTTTATTGGTTGTAGAGATCATGCTTCATCAGCATTAGTGTTAAAGACAGGAATATCAAAACTATACTTAAATGTTAATATAGCATATTTAAATACAGAAATTTAAAACTGATATAATAATGTCATGTTTTGCAAATTACAAAAGATAAAATTATTGAGACAACAGAACAAAATCTATAAGCCATGAAAAATTATCATGTTTCTTGGACTTTACAAATTACACATGAAAATTAACTACTATTTAAATTTATAAGTTAAAAAATTCATATGTAACATTTACTTTAAAAACTTTCAATGTTAATAAGTAATTGAATCTACAGAGTGGTCAACAATTATTATTCCTACTTTAAAATTAAATAATTAACTAAGTAAGGAAATACAACCACGCAGTTTTCAACATCTTGTAGCCTAACTCAAACAATTTTTATTGATATGTCAGTACCCTTATACATGTGCACCACTATTGGCTCAAACCAATATTTGATTTCAGTCCACATTTGCTGCAATATTCCCATTGGTACAGTGGCAATGGTGTCCATTATCTTGGTCTTTAGCTCCTTGATGTCTGTTACAGTGGTGCAATACATAATATCTTTAACATATCCCCATACTTCTTTCCTGTACTGGTATCTGTAATCACGCTGCACCACAATTACTGACTTGGTCTCTGCAAGCCAAGTGATGCATTGAGCCTGTTCTTGCATGGTTGCCATTTTATGTGTTAACACTACTCAATGGAGTGAAAAAAACAAACACTACAATAAAAACTTTTTGAGTTGGGCTACACAATGTTGAAAACTGCATGGTTGTATTTTCTTAGTTATTTAAAAAATAATTAAATTTTAAGATAGGAAAGATAATTTTGAACCACCCTGTATCTGTACAATTAGTGAAAGTGTACCACAGTATCATTTAATTATTAGATACTGCTTCTTTTCAGCAATGGAGATTCATCAGAAAGTCTTACCTATTACATATATATATATATATATATATATATATATTCTATATTATTATTTTCTTATCTTCTTTTACTTTACCTTCGTCCTACTTACTATAAGTAATACCGTACGGGGACCGGACCCTAAACTACTACCTACTAATT
>NW_013666867.1:6389-8605 GCF_000517525.1 Limulus polyphemus | reverse complement strand
TACATATTTTTCATCCTAAAAAATTAGAATACTCTTTATAATTATATACTGAAAATACAGCATGCTTTAAAAATAATCTAAAATATTTTTTTGCAACAGAGAAAAGACAGAAAATAATGTTATACAAATGCTGTAAAAATGTATTTCTGTGGTAAGCGACTAGAATTGACAGACCAAACTGAATTAGCAATTAATTCCACAAAAGAATTAGTTAGTTGTTTTTTTCACAACCCAACACCAAAAATAAAAAATGGAACAAAAGAAAGAATTGTTAGTATGATAATATATGTATATGTGTGTTGTAAATTCATTACAAAATATATGTAGCATTTTCTCTCAAAAAAGTTTTAAGTATGAGGAATAAATCATTGAAGCTCCACTGGTTCTATTAAAATATATAGCAGGTAATTTGATGTGTTCTTACTAGTGTTACTAAGTCTGTTGTTCGTCAGTAAACTCATTGGAAGATTATGTTAAACTAATTGTAAAATGTCACACTTAAACCTACAAGATTGCACCAATGGAAATTTGTTTTTAATAAACACTTCACTACACAGGCCACCCAATTATATATATTGTAGTACAAAAAGAGTTGCAATATTATTAACAGTTTAACAAAATAATTTAATAAACACAGTTCAACCAAAAAAATCATAAAAGTTACTCATTTTGCATGTTAAAATCCCATAATGAAAGATAAATCTGATGTTGTATGTGAAAGAAAATAGAACAATAAATTTAAAAACTGCAAATAAAGCTTCATAGTCAGAATTTAATAATTACATATGGATGTATATGATTTAATTGAAACTGTTATATACTGAAATTATACTGTACAGTTTGTCAAATTACTAACTTTATGTATGAATATCACAGATCACGTGGAATGTTTAAGCAGTTTATATCTGTAACACTTAATGTCAATATGATGTCTGAACAGGAATAGCATTATTTTATTTTATTTTAGTCTAACTGTTGATATGAGGGGTTGGCCATAAGCAGCAGCTAGGCTCTGATTACAATATCTGAAGTGATTACAGTGACAAAATTTCTAAAGATGAAAACCAAAAGCTGAATAACTTTCTAGAAAATTATTTCTCTTATCTGTAATGTATATTTTAATAATGTAACAAATATTTTTATAGACAAAACATGCTAGATCATAAGAAACTTTGCAAAGTTTTAAACAAATTATAAGTGAAATTCTAAAAATATCTTTAACCAATTATATAAATGTAAAAATGTATATCTATACCACTAACTATGAAAGGCTTAATCCCTTTGTCACTCTGTCAAGAACGCCTTCACGCTCCTTTTTTGGTAATACTCGACAATATACATCGTCGCTTAGTAACAAAACTATGACCTGATTGTTCTTAGGCCAACTATGGTGTTTATGTTGAATGCTCAATATTCATGTTAATTTGTTAGAAAAGTTATATATATATATATAACTTCGTTAATATAACAGCAAAATAGCTTAATTCAGAAGCTTTATGAGTTGTAGCCAAAAGCAAAATAAAATTTACCAAGTAGAGTTTCAGCTAAGCCTCACTTTACGTTTATGTATTAGGCCTAATGCTTAAGTTGGACTACAAATAGGCCTGCTATTACTAACGTTATAGAGTCAGTGTTTAAAAAGTTTTAAGTGGTGAGTAAATGTTAATTAAAACATAAAGAAAGATAAACGTTTATTATTACCAAATATTTTTTATTCTTTGTACAGTCGAAAGAGTTGAAAATTTGTGTCGGAAGGCCCTCACTATGTTTTTTACTTCCTGACATACAATGCATTGAAAAGGCTCAAGAGTGCACATATACTTTCGTTCATGATAATATTTAATTTTTCTGTGTAGTTTTTACTAAAAATTTGGTGATTAAAGAATTACTTCAAGACTGATGAAATAAATGAAGAGTAGGTGCATTTTGGAGGTACAGACAAATTCGTTTTAGTTAAATTCTAAAAGTTCCGTTAATGATTCAATAATGGTTTCCCTTCATTTTGACTGGCTTTTATACTAGTATATATTGTTACTACAGCGGAAGTCACGTGACCCTGGAAACACGTCATGAGATTCTCGAAGGATGTGACTTTTCCAGGCAACTCTAGTCCTTTCCAGGCGCCCTCTATTTTAGTATATAAGCCTGGCAAATAATTGCAGATAGACAGAAATATAGAGACAGATAATTGAGTCAAGCGAGCGGTAGTGCTTTAC
>NW_013666867.1:0-5389 GCF_000517525.1 Limulus polyphemus | reverse complement strand
TTTACTCCAAACTCGTGCTGGAAATAAGTACATTTGTGTGGTGATGAATTATTTCACCAAGTTGCCTGAGACATATGTAATATCAAATCAGGAAGCTACAACTGTAGCTTAGCTATTAGTGATTTCTTCTTCAGGTTTGGTATGCCATATGAACTGCATTCAGATCAAGGCTGTAGCTTTGAATCAGCTGTGTTCCATGAATGCTGCAAGTTGTTTAGCATACAAAAAACCAGGACAACGCCACTTCACCCACAGTCTGATGGGATGGTAGAAAAGTACAATTGGACACTTGGACAGGAATTGGCAAAGTTTTGTAATAGCCGCCAAGATGACTGGGATGTCTTACTCCATCCACTGTTGATGGCCTATAGAACAGCAGAGAATGAAGCCACTGGACACATTCAAACAAAGCTGATGATTGGTCAGGAACTTCGGTTGCCAGTGGATCTGATAACACGACGTCCACCTTATGAAGAGTTGCCTGAAAATGTGCCAGAGTTCGTGAAAGTGTTATCTGAAAGAATGGATGATATTCACCATCAAGTGCGTTCAAACTTGAAAACGTTTGCTGATTCCATGAAGCTATGTTATGATAAGAGATCTACTGAAGTCAGCTTTGTACCAGGATACAAGGTGTGGTTGTATAATCACAGGAAGGCCAAAGGGAAGTCTCTTAAGTTGTCTTCTCCATGGGAAGGCCCATATGACATAGTGTATCGTCTCTCAGACGTGACTTCCGAATAAAATGTGGTCGGCGAGGTAAACCAGAGGTGGTGCATGTCAACAGGCTTTGGCGTTATCATGGTCCAGGACATTTCAGTTGGAACAAAGCAAACAACGGAACAAATGATGCTTCTGAAGACGTGTCATCTGAAAAAGCCACTGTCGAAGAAGAAACTCTACCCGGTTTAGAGAAGGAAAACAGTGAAGCCCTTAATGAAGTTACTACCGCTGATGTGACTATTACCGATAATAGGACATTTCCTGATGGAGTAGATGAACCTCACGTGAAGCAGAAGCCAAGGAGACGGAGACCAGTATGGAAGAAGATACGTCCCGTAAAATTAAGAGACTTTGTTGAATTTTAATTTTGTGTTTGTAAATTCTGTACATTTAATTAAGTTATTGTTAATTATCTATTGGTTTAATGTAAGTGGCTATTGTTCGGGACGAACATTACTAAGAAAGCGGCAGTGTTACGACAGCGGAAGTCACGTGACTCTGGTAACACGTCATGAGATTCTCTAAGGATCATGACTTTTCCATGCACCTCTAGTCTTTTCCAGGCGCCCTCTATTTTAGTATATAAGCCCGGCAAATAATTGCAGATGGACAGAGATATAGAGACAAATAATTGGGTCAAGCAGCGGTAGTGACGGTAATATAAAGTGTGTGTTTTGTTATCGAGATTGCAAACGTAGTGACAGTGGAAATTCTGTGTATTGCAAAGTTGTATCGAGAAAGAATAAACTAGTTTTAATTAAGAAAGGGCTTGTATCGCTGAAGTTTCTCGGAAAGAATTTCTATGGGAAATTAACAAACGACCAGATACGTAACAGTATATATATATACATATGTGTGTGTGTGTGTATTCATGTGTACATATATTAACCATTGGTAAACAAAAAAAAGTTTTTCAAATCAAAGCATAAACTGCACAAACTGTTTGATAGAAAGCATTTGAATTGGCTTGTGTGAATGAAAATGCTTTACCTTTCAAATTTCTTGTCGACTTGTTTTCTAATGGCTAGTATGATTTTTGCATGTGTTTTTGCAAATGTGTGATCTTTGAAGATTCAAGCAAACCAGTTTAATTTAGCCTACACCTTAGATAAACAGCATACACTTAGTCTTAAATAACTCAATACATACATCAGATATATTAGCCATTCACAATGAAAACTTTAGACTAAGTATGAGAATGCATGTAGAAATGAAACAAGATACTGCTCTATCTTCTCAGTAGATTCAAATTGTAAGTAAAAAGTAAAAGCTAGAACAAAAAAATCTATATAAGTGCATCGTCTATATTTAGATATTATATGTTTATGCATTTCGAAAAAAAAGGTATATAAAAAAGATTATGATCACTACCTGTGAGAAGGTACTAGAGATTCCAAACTGACTATAACTATAGTAGTTCACCTGGGTACCATGGATATACCTAAATCCCTTTGCTATGGAGAAACAGAGATAGATTTTTGAATTGCTATATCCATACATTTCTAGTTACAAAATTACCAGTACAAGTATTTGTCATCTTGAAAACAAGGGAAATATAAATATATCATAAATATATTTTAACTACGCAAAAACTTCTACCTACATCACCAATTATTAGTGTACAATTTATTTAACTGTAAAAATAGTGAAATGTGCATTATGAATTTTCTACACAAAAAAATCATACTAATTTGAAACTGCACTACTTACATAGATCTAGCAAGGTAAGTCACTTCCTAATTATTCAATTTATAAGCCTACTTCACAAAGGCATATACAATGGATACTCCAACATGATAAAAGACATATAGTACATAAGTAGTTTATCCTATTAGCACTAACAGCATTGGCGACGCTAAAGGGGGTGAGGCATTTGCTCATCCAAATTTTTCCTTACCCCCCAGTTTGCCTCCCTTCCAAAACATTTAATCCTACTTACATAGAGCAAATGTAATATGTATAACAAGAAAACACGTTTGCACCTGCACTACCCGTCTTATGGGATTTTTTTTTCTTGTATGCTAGAGGTTAACTAGATATATCCTACAATAATAAGTATTCCCTTTAACCCTATTCTTTTGTACTAATCGTATTACTGACTAAATTATTATTTATTTATTTACATAATGCTCGAAAGAACACTGAATAATAACATGCAAAAAACAGACTACGTTTCATAATTAAGCAAAGCTAATCAATATGTTTCACATGGGAACAAAAGTAAAACTGAAACAGAAACTACACATTGTCTATTGAGAAGAAAAGAAAGTAGAATAATGCGCCAGTTCAAAAGTGGGACCCTTGTTTTTCTATTCCTTATACAAAATATAGGATTAAAAGTCACAGAAAACTATTGACAAGTTCCGAAGAGGAAGACTGACGGTTGGGCGTGGCAAGAGGTGCCTGATTTTCTATTTGATAGTTCTGTAACTAATTAAGATTGAAGGCTATAACTAGCATGCTTTGCCTGAGCTGTGACAATATTATACTGCCCCCTGCAAAATACTTTAAAATAGACTTAGGTCTACCTTTCTCAGAAATGTTGATAAATAATGTCTTCAGACTGGTTTTGTGGTGAGCAGTTGTGATAAGCACGAGCTTGTTGTGCACCAAACTATCTTCAGCGCTTTTACTTTGTGCCTCAGTACTTGTTGCAAGGTTCTTCTTCAAGTTTCTAGGTCAAGAAGTCGCGGTTATATATAAACGATACATTTTATTGTTGTTAATTGTTACATGAAGTTGTTATTCTGCATATATGTGTGGACACATTAAGCCTTACAATTCAGAAAATGGATATCAGAAAATTTTGCAAAAACCCGCATAAATCACAGGATTACCAGGAAGATGAATATATCAAGGAAACAGGTGGACTAAGTGAGAAGCCTCAAAGAACTGAAGATAAAATACTCGTACCTGAAGACCTGACAGAGCATAGACTATTAGCCAAAGAGGCAGTTGGATAATTCTAATCAAGAACATGAAGATATATTGGGTGAACCCACTAGCATTGGAGAATTACATGAGCCGAGCAGCAGAAGTGGAAAAATCAACTCTGCCTAGGCTGACTCTTGGAGTAACTGACATATCCCAGATGCCTAACAATAGACCAATTTGATCTAGTATTAATGAGCCTTTCTGCTTTTCAAAGACTTATAGACAAAAATTCATACCCAAATGGTATAAAGCACATCCTTGGCTTGAATATTCCGCATCTACTGACAAATTTTACTGTTTTGTCTGTCGTCATTTTACTCCAGGCACTAAATATCAAGATGGGCAAGCTTTTGTGTCTGAATGGTTCAATACATGGAAAAAGTACAGGGGTGAGGTGAATCTCCAAAAAACAACAAACGTCTCAAGCACAAGCAGTCTGATGCACATTTGAACAATGCATACAAATATAATGCTTATTTAAAATCAAAGCTTTCTGAGAAAATAGTAGCAGACCACGTTAATGAAACTCATCAGCTGATTGTGAAAAAAAAATAGGGAATAATTGCAGATACATTAAGACTTACAACTGTCCAAAACATAGCTCAGAGGGGTCATCGTGAAGGAGACACAGCTGAAAATATAGGAAACTTTCAGTAAATATTAAAGTTTTTAAAGACATTCCCAGATCCTAAATGAACAAATATATGAAAGACATGAAAATGCCAAATATACGCACCACAGTGTACAAGATGCCATTTTGGATATTCTCAGTGATATAATTTTGGACGAAATTAAAGAAGAAATAAGAGAAGCTCAGTACTTTTGAATCTTAGTCGATGAAACTAAAGACCTATCAAAAGAAAAAAAGAGCAGATGAGTTTGGTACTTCAGTACTTTAATGATTCAGAAGTTCTTGATTTTGATATTGCTGATAAACTTGACGCAGACTCGTTGGCCACATATATTCTAGAGAAAATAAAAGACAATGGACTTTATGTTACAAAACTGATTGGTCAAGAATGTGATGGCATCACCATCATGAGCGGAAAGTGCTCTGAGGTTCAACAGCAAATACGACAAATCATACCTCAAGCCATCTACATTCACTGTTTTGCTCATCATTTTAACTTGGTCATCGTAGAAAATGTGAAATATGTTACCCTTGTGGCTGACTTTTTCTCAACACTTCAGAATTATCACGATTTTTTTAAAGTGGTTCTAATGCTCAGGTACAGTGGATTGATTTCCAAAGAAGAAAAGACATGCACCTAAATGAAAAGCCTGTACAATTTTTAACAATGTCAGAAACACGATGCCAGGTGTGTACTGTAGATGCAAGATTTGTAGCAAGGTTTGATTGTTTTATTAAATTAAATTTCTATGGCATGTTGACATAAGTGACAGTAATCGAGATCGTGTATTAAATACCTGATCCATTTTGACGTAACTTGATCAGACATCAGTGTCTACGTGACAGGGAAGCTGAATGGCCAAAGGTGCAACTTTGTCATAGATTCTGCATCTCAGCAGACTCTTGTGAGCATCAAGGTGCTGGATAACAAAGGAGTACCAGAAGCTGTACAGAAGCTCTGTGGTGTGACAGGACATTCTGCAAGGTTGTGGGGACCAGTGTGGGTAACTATCGAGCTGATGGGCATGAAAAACAGACAGAAAGTATACTTGGCTGACATTGAAGACTTATATATATTAGGATTGGACTATCTACTACCGA
>NW_013666866.1:305334-320185 GCF_000517525.1 Limulus polyphemus | reverse complement strand
CTTTAGTTGACCTAGTTTCTTATTGTGTTCATTTTTAAAGATACCAAGATACCTCTTCTAAATTTCGAAACAGTATCCGGTCATGTGACCTCTTTGTTCAATACTGTATATATATATATATATATCTGTGTCAGTGTAAATTACTTGTACCTGATGGTGACAAAATCTTGTCGAAACGTTGTACATTTGCTGTTACGTTAAACTTATATTAAAGTTTTTCTTCATTACCCATTCAAGCCGTCTCCAAGCATTGTATGTTACACTTAAGTTTGGAATAAGGAGCTATACCTGTCATGATTTCAACAAATTGATTCCTGGAAATGTATAAAGAAATTCTATCATATACATGCTTTCAGATTAAGATGCCTTAAGGCCTAACAATAAAAAAAAATACCCTTTGATAAAAATAACTTGACTTACAGAAAGATTCATCCAGAGTTTGTCTGTAGTTTTAAAACTGCTTTCGTTACATGTGTGTATTTAGGAATTTCTCTACCATAAGCATTCCATAAAACTGCATCTTGAATTTTATTTTTTCATTAGCAGTATGATGATGATGAACGAAACGTTTACTATCACTCTTAACATGAAAACTAGCAATGCAAGTCGTTTCCTATTTTCAGGATTTATAAGGCCTTAAATATTCTCAATCATACAATTTGCGTTTTATTTGTAGACTAACAACAGGCCAAATATATTGTTAATGGAAACTCTCTCCAGTGTAACGTTTTCATAATAGACTTCTAAATAACCGGGAGTCATCTAGGAGGTCAACAAGGCCAGACACTTCCTCAAACACGGGAGTGGCCCCCAAACATCTGTTTCTGTTATTAAGACATATACGCACATTACGCCATAGCTTACGACCCCCAGTTGAACTAAGGGTGGGGGTATACGCGAGGTCAATCTTCTTTGCCCCAGGCCCTTTGTGAAGCTCCTGTCTTTGCAGCTTGATCTATCGTATTTGTTTCGACAATAATGATAACAGTAAATAATAACAGACAACTATTCCGCCATTGTTCCGACAATAATGATAACAGTGAAGAATCATAGTCAACCATTCCGCCATTGTTCCGACAATAATGATGACAACAAATAATAACAGTCAACTATTCGGCCATTGTTCCGACAATAATGATAACAGTAAATAATAACACTCAACAATTCCGCCATTGTTCCGACAATAATGATAACAGTAAAGAATAACAGTCAACTATTCCGCCATTGTTCCGACAATAATGATAACAGTAAAGAATAACAGCCAACTATTCCTCCACTACTTATTGTTCTGGAGTCCTTTTAACATTTGTCGACGACTTTACCAAAATATCTGATGTTCCCTTTAAGCTTGGTCACGATTAAAATACAGTTATTTACGTATATATATATAATTAACAGTGTATTTTGAGATGAATATTGACTTGAATAATCCACTGCTTGGTGGTGACATGCGTTCTCTTAGTATTCGGAAACAGTGGTATAGATTTAAACACAGATGAAGTAGAAGACTATAAATGAAGCAGATGAATGTGGTTAAAAAACATGCACTTGAAGTAGCAAATTACAGCCTGTTTTACAAGTCACGAACGAAGAACAAAATTTCTGTAGAAAAACCCGGAAAAGCAAATGTACTTTGTTTTAACAAGCAAGATAGATTTAGTTGGCCTCTGAAATGATGTCGTCTTAATAATTCTAGCATCTCCTTTATCCTCAAGTAAGTTACACTGTTCCACTAACCACAAGCTGTATTGTGTTTACCTACTGAAGAGTCATAGTGCAACAGAGCAAAAAACTATGCAAGACACGCAGTAAATATCATATGCTCCATATTTCCTCATGAGGTCTTAAGTTTAAACAACAGGATATGTAAAAAGTTTTGGCACTAATTGTGACAAACGGTATTCCAAGAGACTTGTGTATCCAAGAATGGCCAAGTGAGCATTTTGTGCACTTTAAAATGCCATACAATTAATTTAAAACATTTTCTTTATTTTTCAATATTCACGCAAAGTTACCACCTCTACTTTTGAGCTGATAAGACTAGAGGGAAGTGGGGAGCACGGTTTTTTGCTGTAATTGGACACGAACCAGGGACCCTCGAATCCATTGTGGGGCTCGGTAACCACTTGGTAAATCGACCATCACAGACTACGTGTATTCCCGGGTGAACATATTGCGTTCTGTAAAATGCTCAACAAACTACTTAAAACAATAACTTCGATAAGAGAGTTGTGTATTCCTGTGGGTGGGCATTTTGACTGATTTAACATGTTAAACAAACTAATGGTATACTTAACAGCATTTGGTAAAAAGAGAAATTACTTTGTTGACTGATTTAACATGTTGAACAAACAAATGGTATATTTAACAGCATTTGGTAAAAAGAGAAATGACTTTGTTGACTGATTTAACATGTTGAACAAACTAATGGTATATTTAACAGCATTTGGTAAAAAGAGAAATGACTTTATTTCTCTTTTTACCAAATGCTGTTTAAAATACCATTAGTTTGTTCAACATGTTAAATCAGTCAACAACATGTTAAATCAGTCAACAAAGTAATTTCTCTTTTTACCAAATACTGTTTAAAATACCATTAGTTTGTTCAACATGTTAAATCAGTCAACAAAGTGAACAAACTAATGGTATTTTTAACAGCATTTAGTAAAAAGAGAAATGACTTTATTACCTTGTCCCCCAGTGGCACAGCGGTATGTCTGCGGACTTACAACGCTAGAAACCGGGTTTCGTTACCCGTGGTTGGCAGAGTACAGATAGCCCTTGTGTAGCTTTGTGCATAATTAAAAACAAACTTTATTACCGTGAGAATCATATACGATTTAAACTTACAATCAAGATTTTGTTCTCAGAATAATTTGAATTCAGCGATTATTTTTGAAAACATTTTTTGCCTAATCTATTCCTATACCCTCATAATACAATATAATTTAATAAACCTGCTACTGTGAAAAACTCATACGTCATGAATCATTGTTTTTTGTTTTACATTTGAAGTTTTTATAAGGTGTACGGCACGTTAGGGCTCAAACATAGCTACCTTGTTATAGCTTTTGACTAGAAGGAAAGCAATCTGCCAGAAGCATCCACTGTCTGTGCAACTTTTCTTAACTGAATTGCAATAACACACTTACAGCTGAAAGTGCAGAGTGTGTTCAGCAGCATATTGTGGTTCGAACCTTGATCCACAGGTTGGCACGTTAGCCACTAGCCAAGCCCGACCATCATTCAATGTTCGCGATGATATACCATCTGTGTTCAAAAGCTATACTTAAGTAGTTCAAAACTGGAGGTATCTCCGAAAATAATATATGATGTACTTGCTTATATAGAAGGCTCGTTAAAAGATAGTCTGATTCAGTTAGATTTACTAGTGTAACCTTTTAGTCTTTTTTATTTTTAAAAGGTTAATCATTGCACTTTTATTTTTCTACTCAGGCAATATGCAAATTTTGTGTTATTGTCGTGTACTTTCTTTTAACTAAATAGACTGGAAAATGAATAGAAGTTTTGTGTTTCGTTTCTTAAAATAAAGGGCAACAATATCATACACACACACACAAAGACAACGAAATAAATATTTCAATGAGGAAGTTTTATTGAAGAACTAACTTCTGAAAATTGTTAGTACAAATGGTGGAAAAACGGTACGAGCATGGCCTAATGTTTAGCGTATCGGACGGTGGATCCGAAGGTCTCGGACTCGAGACGTGGTTCTACCTAACGCGCTTCGCACTTTCAGATGTAGATGCGTTATAAGAATAAAAGTCATTCGCGCTATTAGGTTAAAAGTAGCTGCCTCTGGCGGCGAGGGCTGCAGACTTTCAAAATTAGGAATTGCTATGCCTGAATCTTAGGGGGTGTCTTTTAGGTGAACGATTTATAATAAAGAATATCTTTGTCATGGTTTTGGAGGTTCATGAGTTTCATCTACACTTTTTTGAGTTGTTTTGTTTGTTTTAGTTAATTAAAGTCAACCACAACGAGGTTTTTAAAGTTATCTTTTGTATTGTTTAGAGTTGATGTTTCAACTACAATTAATCTTCATCAAGTTTTTGATGGTTTAATGGGTTTCATCTCTTTTTCTGAATTGTTTGGAGACGACGTTTCAATTAATTGGAGTAAGTTTTTATCGTGTTTATGAAGATTAAGATGAAGGTTGCTTGTTTTGTTTTTTTTAAGGCAAAGCTACTGTAGGCTAGCTACTGTGTTATTCGCGGGGAACTGAGCCTCGGATTTTAGCATTGTAAGTTTATAAACTAACCGCTGTTTCATCGAGAGACTTATGAAGATTAAACATGATTTATCTATATCCTTTTGAGCTGTTTGGAGATGCCCTTTTCAGAAAACTAAAGTAAATCTTTGTTAGATGTTTGAAGTTCAACGGGCTTCGTTTATGTGATTGAACCTTTCTGGAAACAACGATCCAATCTGTTAAAGTGAGGCATCATCAGATCTTTTTTAAGTTTTACTGGACTTCATCCACCAATTGTTAAAGCTTCTTTGTAAACGACTTTTCTATCTGCTCCATATTAATCAGGTTCTTCAAAGGTTCAACGGTCTTCATTTTCTTGATTGAGCTTGTTTAGAGATAACGTTTAGATGTACCACATCTTCGTCAGGTTTTTGAATATTCCACGGATCTTAATGCTATCCTGTGTCGACTAATCAAACGAATAGTTTATAATAAAGTTCAACAATTATTTTATTATTCAGCGGTCAGTAGGTTTGGGATAATTGGAATACCAGTTTTATTATTTACTAACCAGTTATTTCCTTAACTTTATTTAAATCTGTAACGGAACTAATAAAACGTAATAGTTTTATTGACTTTTGCCCCCCAGTGGCGCAGCGGTATGTCTTCGGACTTACAAAGCTAGAATCCGGGTTTCGATACCCGTGGTGGGCAGAGCACATATAGCCTATTGTGTAGCTTTGTGCTTAACTTCAAACAATTATTGACTTTTAAATTTCAATAAGAATAAAAATTATCTGTAAAAGAAATTATTACCTTAAAAGTATCTTATTTTTTGTATTTTTGGATAACCATTGTTTCAATGTTTTTAATTCTTAACATTTTTCAAAATACCGTTTTACATTGATGGAAATAATTAAGTAAACACGCAAGTGATGAGCATACAGGAGTTACGAACAACGAGTAATGGCGACTAGGTTATTAATGGTACATGACATTATTACAGAAAATATAAAAAAAAAGTCGTATAAGTTATAACTACTATTATATATATATATATATGGAGATTTTTTTTTACAAAAAATATAAACTTTGTTTTAATGTTGACATAAAGTTTATCAATGCATGATTGTAGAATATTTTTTCAAATATTTCTTATTACTCCTCACAATTCAGCCAAGTTCTTTCGTCGTTTTCTGACCTTCTCAGTTTTTACGTATCTCCAACACTCAAGAATGTTCAAATTGGTACTCTGTGCAGACCAAGTGATGATCTTGAGTGCTCCATCGACCTCTTTACCGACAACATATCGTTTCATCACATTTTCTGTATGCTTAGTCATTGTCTTGCTGGAGGAGGAATTCTCATCCGATGACTTGTGCTACTGAGAGAATTACATGTTGGATCAGAATTTACCTGTACTTGTCAGCAGTCAGGGTGCCATCAATTTTGTATACATGTAGTCCCCGTTTCGTACTGACCTGTATCATGATTCTCTGTAAATGTTGTACATTATATATAATACTGTTGTTCTTTCAACCGTGGAACAAGTAATCGTTGATTGTTGCCGAACAATCCGAACTTTGATTTATCAGTAAAAAGCCTTGTTCATTTTACTCTTTGTGGTTTGATTCCTATTTCAACTTTTTAGTTTGGTTATCTCTTCTGAGCAGCGGTTTAAGAGCTGGTACACATCCACTGAGAGTGCTTAGTAATGGTATGTATTTTTACCAGCAAGATTTGCAAGATCTGCACTTGACTGTCGTCTGTCAAGTAAAATTAACACTGCCAGAAATTGTTCGTTGAATTTCACGCAAAGCTACTCATGGATTATCTGCGCTAGCCGTCCCTAATTTAGCAGTGAAAGACTAGAGGGAAGGCAGCTAGTCATCACCACCCACCGCCAACTCTTGGGCTACTCTTTTACCAACGAATAGTGGGATTGATCATCACATAATAACGTTTTGCACGGCTCAAAAGGCGAGCATGTTTGGTGGGACGGGATTCGAACCCGCGACCCTCAGATTGCGAGTCGAGCGATCTCTAACCACCTGGGATTAGAAAAACAAAAGATTATGGTAAATTAACGCAAACTTGTTATCTCACAACAACACAAATCATGTTCACCAAACTTGGAATTGTGTGAACTATAACACAAATGATTGTCATAGAGATATATATACACGAAAGTTCTGTGTGTGTGTTTTAACAACACAAATGATGTGGGTTTTCAGATCAAAATTGTGTTTTTTTAATGGATTGTGTGTCGCACTTTTATGCTGAGCACGTGGAGTGTATAAAATTCCACCCAAACATTGTGCATCGTTTTCTATTTTGTTAGCCCACAATAAAATACCCCCCTCACTGATTGATATGGTTAATATTTAAAAAAAAAGATATACCGGTTCATTAAGCAGGTTGACACGGAACCGGGAGTGCTGTAGCACCCCGACTCTTACATATTTGACTCATATAGCATCTGTAAATTATATTATTATAATAATTTTCTAGGGGGCATGCTCACAAACCCCCTAGATTGAGCTGTTTTTAGCAGCCCCTTTATACTTTCAACCTCTCATTGTAAAATCTGCAGGTCGAGCAAAGCACCCCCCCCCCCCATTTTGCAACTCCTTTCTACACCACTGGCTTTGATAAACATATGTATTATGACAGTCCACTGACTATTCACAGTTTATATTCGTTTGTTGTTGTTTTTTAATTCCAGCTATTGATTAAACTTTTTTTAGGTTTTGTAAGTAGATGTTTTCCTGTCGATAAAATAGTTGCAAATTTTCAATAAAATGATTTTTTTCTAATTTCATGGTTCACAATTATTTATATGTATTATGCCCTCTGAATCTTTATTGTTTTCTATTTCACCCCATTCTACAGTTCTGTTTCATTACGTGTCGCTGTAATATTAATTTATTACACCATTATTAGTAGTGTTATATAGGCACATACTGATTTTAGGAAATCGGTTTTCATAGTTAGCGTCGTCTTCTCTCTATTTTATCATGCTACACAATGGGCTATCTGTGCTCTGCCCACCACGAGTATCGAAACACGGTTTCTAGAGTTGTGAGTTCGTCGCAGACATCCCGCTATGCCACTTGAAGGCAGGTACGTAATTAATTAAAGCAATAACCTAGAATAAAACTCAATTTCCTTAATGAAAGCAAAAAAAAATTTTTTTGTAAGGAAAGCATTATTTCTATTATTATAAGTAAAACATTGTTAATTTGTTTAGCAAAAAATTAATACGTTTATACATGAGAATCGAAGAATTCGTTTATTTAATGATTAGTATAGTGGTGGCCCTCAAGTGGTTCAGCGGTAAATCTGAGGTTAATAATGGTTTGAGACGTGAACAGAGTACAAACAGTCCATTGTATAGGTTTGCGCTTCAAGAACATACAAACCTAGCGGTGAATTTTAGCAATTATTGTGAGTTAACGTATATGAGCGATTCCACTACAATTTTGTTTTGTTTTGTTGCATTATTATTATTTTTTTTTAAAGATGATAGTAAAAGCTTTAATATTATTTTCGAAAAATAGTTTTTTGTAATGTCTATTTTGATTATTGGTTGAATATCATAAATAAACTAACAAACAACCAAGAATACTGCTCCTTACAATCCCAAAAAGAAAACAATTAAAAAAAACAGCAATAGTTATAGCAGAGGATGTTCCTTGTTTTTTACGATGCAAAAAATAAAAAATAACTGAACTATACGTTGATCAAAGTGGTAAATAAATCTTTATGTTACACTTTCGTAACTACACGAACGATCATCTTACAAACAGCTTGCTTCAGGTTACATTACATCGAATCCGGGTATTTCCCTATGTATTTTTAACGACGAAATAATGTTAAAGATTTATTACACAAAGTGCAATAACCTTCAACGAGTAATTCCGATATATATATATATATATATTTGAGGTATGGCCTAGTGGTTAGGGCACTCGACTCGCAATCTGCAGGTCCGAATCTCGCCCACGAACATGTTCGCCCTTTCATCCGTGAGGTCATTATTATATGACGATCAATCCCACTATTCGTTGGTAAAAGAGTAGTCCGAGAATTGGCGGTGGGTGGCGTTGGAGGAGCTACCTTCTAGCTTAGAGACGACTAGCGCAGAAAACCCACTTTACGCGAAATTCAAAGCAAACCACGTGTTTGTTTTCCAGAGTAGCTTATAAGTAAATTTTAAATAAGCCAAAAAAGGTGAATCCTCATATAGAGTATAATGAAATAAAACCATTTTAATTTATGCTTTAGAAAACAACTGATTTAATACAGAGTTTCTGTTCAATACGACAAAAACCAGAAATTTTCAAAAGCGAGTTTACCAAACTCCTTCTTAACGGTGATAATAAACTCATAACGCATTACTGGGCTTTATTTTCTGGAAGTACAGTTACTGCTGTAATAGTTATCCTTCTGACTAAACCTTTAATAAAATGTGATATTTATTGACCCGTTCCAGTAGAAGGTGTGTCTTCAAATACTTTACCAGCTATTTTTATTGACACGAAAAATCCACCATTAGGCAATGGATTAAACTTAATCCAAAAGGACTATTTGGGTAATAAACTCTTTGGAGTTTAACTTGATGAAAAATTAACATTGGAACTTCAATCGGTTAAAAGAAGTTATGGTCCGTAAACATGGTCAAAAGGAATAAAGAAAATGCTATATTAATGCACGGCTATAGGTAAACATTAATGCACAGCTATAGGTAAACATTAATGCACAGCTATAGGTAAACATTCTTGCTATAATTTTAGTAAAAAAAAATATAACATACACATTTTGCACAGCTGTTGCCATGGAAATAATCTCATTGTGAGTTTTGATTTTTGTTATACATAGTTTTCATAACTGTTGACATAAAAATAACCTCATCGCGAGTTTTTGTTTATGTTATATTAATACACAGCTTACATAACTCTTACCATGGAAATAATCTCATTGTGGATTTTGAGATACCTTATTTTGATACATAGTTTCCATACCTGTTGCCCGGGAAATAATCGCATTATGAGTTTTGATTTTTCTTATACTAATAAATGATTTTCACAACCGTTGCCATGAAAACAATTTTCTTGTGAGTTTGATTTATCTTGTAATAATACATAGTTTACACAACTGTTACCATAGATTTTGATATTTTCATTTTACCATGTATTCCATGTGTATATTGACAAAACACAAGCGCATTTGAAATAAAAGCGCTATAATTAAAAATGGTAGTTGTTTTACACAGACATAAAATAAGAAACTTTTTGAATAGAAAAGAGACATCCCAAAAACTGGAACGTTTATGGTACAGTTCAGAACACATGAGGTGTATCAAAATTTTGCATTGTATAGGTAACAAGTTAGACGTTTCAGAATTAAATAATGGTAAAATAAATTGCAAGTAATAAGACAGAGATTTATTCAGTAGATTAGATGAGTCATAAGAAACAAAGGAGGTAGCACAATAGCGTGTACATGAATCATGCAGTATTTGACGTCAGAAACCAGTAATGTGTGGAGAACAACCACCCACGTTTGGTTAAGACAGATAACCAGTATGTAACTTAATCTTCTTGAAACTGGTTACACCAAATAAATGGCTAAAAGTTGAATATCTTGAGGCTTCTTAAAAATCTGAGAATAAAACTTGAGGGATAATTTGACAATTTTGGCAGCAGTCCGCTGACCTGGAGAGCAGCGTTGACAAACTGGGTTAGTGTGGTGGCGTTATTTGCTGCTTGTAAGTGTTACCAGAATAATTCAAATCCGGATCGATGCCCTAGACATTCAGACAGAGTTTTCCTTCAACTCAGACAGTCTGATCAAGGACATAAAGTGCCGTATTTATATCCAACGATGAGCTAAGATGTGCTTGGAAGAAGAAAGTCAAAAGAATAAATGGGGACTTTAAAAGTGTTTCTGAGGGCGGAATAAAATCAATATTTCGCTTTTCTTATGAAATGTTTAATTGTTGTTTAGCGCAAAGCTACACAATAGGCTGCATGAACTGTATTCACACAGGGATCGAACGCCGAATTTTAATGTTATAAATCCTCAAACTTGCTGCTGAGCCATAGGAGGGGGATAGACCATCATCGCGTCAGAATAATCCTTATGCCAAAGCTGTTTATGGTACTTAGATGTGCGCCATAGATAGATTTTATATTAAGACTTCTATTTGTTTCGGAAACAAAATGTATTAAAGATTGCTCGTTCTATCTTTCAGTTTACATTAGATGATCAATTATTGCAGTTAGCATGATTTTTTTCGAACACGGATATTATTATGTATTATATTGGGATGAAACAGCAAGCTTTCTTTGATTTCTAAGAATCACCGAAGATGTATAAGCAGACGACGGAACACGAAATCAAAGTTCGTAATAAAATTTAAAAATAACAACTTCTATCATGATTATTGCCCAAATAATTGGTATTAACAATAAAATGTTTAAGTTAAGCAGAAAAGCATGGCTGTTATCATCAGGATCTGAAGACTGCGTGTATGTGATGTCTGAAGACGGGAAACGGAAGTTACCTGAAACGTCGAGATGAATCAGCTGTCGCCACAACTGGCTTTTATTACCCATAAATGAACTTCATCAGACTCGTGACTCTGTTGTTGCCGTCTTTTCTTTGTGTCATGTATACAACACAGCACACGAAAAAAAAATTTTTTCCTGTGTCTTTATTACAAGTATTACAAAACTGGTCGTATTTCACGTTACTTTTTTTACTGTTTCTGGTATAAAACACTTTATGAGCTCTAAGTGACTTTTCTCAGTTTTGGGATTTAAGATTTCTACAAGTGTTTCTTTTGCTTTTCCTGTCCGTGTATCATCTCAAGTTCATGAAACAGAGGTGAATGAAAATTGACCGTGGGGTCGGTTCAATATATTTATTATGTTAAAACTGAATATTCACTAAGGTAGTCTTTAATTTGGCAGGAACCCCTCCCTTTTTCTTAAAGTATTAATCAGGCCATGCGTGACTAGACGTGGCCACCTTGATTGTTTGTTTTTTTCAATGTAAGAGAACTGTCCAGCTCGTGATTTCTATTCTTGTTATGGAATAATGGCAGCTTAGAATGGACAATTTCACAGAAAAGCTCTGTTTCTAGAGCTATTTGTCGTATTTTTTTCCGAACAGAATTTGGTACCTAGCAAAAGTAAGAGGCAGAACAAAGAAAATACATGAACATGGCTATTATTCTCTTTCTTCAATAAAAATGGCCCAGCATGGCCAGGTGGTTATGGCGCTTGACTCGCAATCTGAGGGTCTCGGGTTCGAATCCTCGTTCCATCAGACATTCTCGCCCTTTCAGCCGTGGGAGCGTTATAATGTTACGGTCAATCTCACTATTTGTTGATAAAACAGTAGTCCAAGAGTTGACGATGGGTGGTGCTGAATAGCTGCCTTCCCTCTAGCCTTTCACTGCTAAATTAGGGACGGCTGGCTAGCGCAGATAGGCCTCGTGAATTTTAAAACAAACAGTCAATAAAAAATTATAAGGGAGAAAAAACTTTATGTAACGTATAGATGCGCAACCGTTTTGTACAATCTTTAATTGATTAGTTAAATCTACTTTACTTAATTTGTCATTATTTCTTTAAGAATTTAGTCTAAAGTATCTCTGAGGAGGTGTCCGGTGTCTCAGCAGTAAGTCTTACGGCTTATAACGCTAAAATTCGGGTTTCGATACCCACGGTGGGCAGAGCAGAGAGATAATCCATTATGTAACTTTGTGCTTAGTGACAAACAAACAAAGCATTTGAGAGTGGAGAAAGATAAGTTATGTAACAAGAAGTCTGCAACTGGCAGTAACTATTTTACTGTACTCGTTAAAAAGTAATCCAAGACAGTCTATCTACAACTGTATTCTCAACCTTAACGGCACCTTGAGCGAAACATGCGCTAAACGACCAGTTCAGAGACCCCAGAATTCAATCATAACCATCCCTAGTTTGAAAATGTTGACCACAGAGAAAGCGAACAATTGCACCACCTCCCCCTACGGAGCTACTCTTAACCTAACAGGAGGATTAGTTTATTATAGTTATAAAGTGCTCTGAGTTAAAAGCGTAGAGTATATTCAGCGATATATCGCGGCTGAATCTTTGGATGTTCAATTCTGTATCCCGGAATGTTAACCATCAGGCTACGACTGTTTAAACATTTCTGTAAACAATCTTATACTGTCGTTTTGAATATCAGTGCATATTTTAATTTAATTTGATTTTATTTATTTTTTTGCATTATATCATAATGAATTTTATTTAATACTCATGATTTTTATCCCCACCCCCACCCCCCAGTGGCACAGCGGCATGTCTGCGGACTTACAACGCTAGAATCCGGGTTTCGATATCCGTGGTGGGCAGAGCACAGATAGCCCTTGTGTAGCTTTGTGCATAATTAAAAACAAACAAAAATGTTTATATGTTTAAATTCTTATCTATAAATAAAATGAAATGATTTTTATTTGTTTGTTTTGCTAGGCACAAAGCTACACAATGGGCTATACTCACTCTACCCAACGTGGGTACCTAAACTCACTTTTTATTGCTACAGTCTTGGCTGAAATGTTTATATACTGTCTATATTGATGTTATTGTCTATATGCATGGAGTAGTTATTGAGTAAATACCCGAGTATTAACAGAGAAGGTAGAGTATGATCGGACAAACATACACGAGTTGTTATTCTGTTCTATTGTTTTGAGCATTTGTTCGTCAAAACACACATACATGCCTGTTTTGTATAAAGGGTGTACTTTTGGTGTAATTTTTTTCAAAACAGATCAACGCTTTGTTCAGAAAATTTCTCTGTACTTGGTGTAGAGTCATGCCTCGTCACGTACCAGGAGCAATGGGGCGTCAAACTGTTCGACTGTCCAAAAATGTTATGAAGCTAACAGACATTGCCAGGACAGTAGGGTACCCCCAGTGTACTGTATCCAGAATCCTGAAACGTCATCTGACTGCAAGAAAAGTTGTTCCAGGATAATCTATTGGTAGACGCCAAAAAAATACTGCCCCAAGATGACCGTGGTTTGATCGGGTTAACATGTCAAGGCTGAAAAAAATCTTGCAACAACTTACGACAGGAATGTCATGAAGACATTTATTATGGGGTATTCAGAAGAGCGGTGAATAGGAGACTGACCAAACAAGATTATTTTGCAAGAAGGGCTATCTTCAAACCGATATTAACCAGAATTCACCCTCCATCACCGTGTTACTTGGGCAAGACAGCATGCCAAGTTACAGTTAGGACACTGGCGACATGTCATCTTTTCAGATGAGTCTTGTTTCCAGCGTGTTAAAGCTGGTGGTAAGATTCGTGTTCGTCGTTTGCCCGGAAAACAGATGAGGAAAGACTGTCTTTCTCACAATGAACACACAGGAGATGGTGTGGTACATGTTCGGGCAGCTATTCATCATGATGGAAAATCTGCTCATCGTATCTTCCGGGGAAACGTTAATGGTGTCTCCTACAGGCGTAACCTGGAGATGATATTTCTGCTATATGCTAGGGCAAGCTTTGGAAATAACTTTGTGTTACAGGATGACAATCTCACTGCCCATGTGCACACTGTACAGGATTATCTCGACCAGGAGGACTGTCATTTTAAGCAAAGTCTCCAAATTTTTATCCCATTGAGAACTATTGGGCAGAAATGAGCCGAAAAATTTCTAACCACGACATCAAACAAGTTACTGCAGCAGAGTTGAAGTACCTTCTAGTGACAAGTTGAGATGAAATCATGGTGGATTACAGGATTTCGTCGATAACTTTATCGACAGTATGCCACTTCAGTTTGAGGAGGTTATTGGAGTACAAAGAGGACCAACCAAGTACTGAATGTTTAATATGAACTGATATAAGGTTACAGGCACTATTTATAATAATTTGATGTTCTATTTTGTCATTATGTGTGTGTTTTTGTAAGGTTTTGTTGTGATAGGTGAAATGTTGACTTACACATCTTTATACAAGTGCCTGGTCCCCCGATGGAACAGCGGTAAGTCTTCTGATTTACAATGCTAAAATCAGAAGTTCGATTCCTATTGGGGGCACAACAAATGTGGCTTTCCTATAAGAAAATACACACAAGTGTCTGATAAAATTGTTTGCTGTTCTAATAAAACGTTCATGATGTCCATAGAACCTGCCTCATTATACAAACTACATATGCAGATGTTTAATATAACATGCATTTCTCAGTTTGTCAGTGTTAAGTGTATTTGTATTCCATATTAAATAATAATGATCTTATTTGTTATAAAATATACACATTTTGGCTAAGACCGTATAAGCCCTAACCGCTGAACCACCGGAGATCAATCCCCATGATAAGGCGTAGCAACAAATAGTGAATCAATACTGTAAGATACGGTTGAACCAAATAATGTCTATGAGTTCTACAACGTTCACCTTTCATATGCAGTCTCTTATTTACCATCGTTATTTTCACTTATTACAAAAAAAAACAATAATTCAATTATAATAAGTTGGATTTAGAGATATACTCGCAAATGGAATCGATTAGAATTTAGCCATGTCATAGTCTTTATCCAAAAAGAAATATACTTATGAATATTGATG
>NW_013666866.1:299902-304460 GCF_000517525.1 Limulus polyphemus | reverse complement strand
AAATATACTTATGAATATTGATGTATAAACTAGAAAGGCACTCAGAGATTAGAACCCCCCCCACCCCTCGCCCAGCAGTATTTTTATTTTTTCAGCAACCCAAACTATAGTATACACCAAACAATTCCTTACCCTCTCAAATGTAGATCTAGATGCCACATTTGTTCTCTATTTTTGACCGTCTTTCAAAATCTAAATTTGGTACCATTAAGACAAATGATATTTTCACCTATAATCACCAAAAGTTAAACACCTGATTTTTGATGGGACACTCAACCTTTTGAGACGTATTTACTATTATATATTAATTTTGATATCGATGTTTGTTTAAATCAAATTTATATTTAAAAATCTACATAGCGTTCACTGTTAGATATGTATTGCGAAACTCTTGCCTATTATCTAAAGTTGTAGAAGATTCTCGAGTGTAAAAATCAACAATATATGGGTGTACGTAAACGCTAGTGTAGCTATGTATTGTTATGTAATATGAATTTTCGAGAAACTCTCCACACGCCTATAAATATAACCAACGCGACGCGCCAAAAAACAGTATCTGTTATTGGTTTGCTATAGTTGGTATACCATAAACCTCGAAAGCTATAATTGTAATTAACGCTTATTATTCGGAAAAATTCAGATATTTGACCAGGAACATTTATAAATTTCGAATACTATAAACCATTTAACTTCAGTGAATTCACATTGGACATTAGTACTTTTACGAAGACATTATATAACTTCAGCGGTAAAATACTCAAGTTCGACCTGTAATCGGCGTGTGATCAGCGAGAAATACAGAGCTAGTTAACTCCCTATTAAGTGAATTGTACCTACGTCAACCCGAAATTAACTTGCTCATCGTGAACCCTCGATAAAACATTAAGGAAGTTCCAGACTAGAAAGAAGATTTTATATTGCTTGTAAGTTTGTAAAACTTTTGTTTATAAACCATTGTTTGTAATAACTATTTGTAGTAACCGTTATGATAAATTGTATTAGTGTTTGTGTATTAAAATATATTTGTATTAAAAAAGAAGAAAACTGTGTGTATCAATCTTGTTAGCAAATATCATAAATTTGATACATATCGGCATTTATTTAACTAGTAAATCTAAATTACAATTTAACTCAGTTTGAGGCTATTAAAAATTGTAATACGTAACACTTTGTACTAAATTTAATCAAAGTCAGATGAAAACTTTTCGAGTTAACACAGTGACGCAACTAAACCTCATGGGGCTCGAGGAGCAAAAATACATGGGGGATTTAACCACTATCGTTAACAACTGTTGGAACCAAAACTGGGAATACCTCGGGGACCCGTGGACATAATCCAACCACTAAGTTAAGGTAGTAGTAGTAGTGGTGGTGGTAGCACTCGTGGTTATGCTGTTCACACACACACACACGATGGAATGAAAACAATACCCCCTTCACTCCCCCGCCGAGCAAAAGTGATAAATGTCTTGCTGAGGTGCATTTATTCTTCAAAGACATCCTCGCCAGGCATAAGCGAAATCTCTATTCACCAGATGTAAGTAGACGTTGCATCGTATCTTATTGTTGGGCTTCATATTAGTGACGTTTACTACCCCCTTGTGCTGAAAACATTAAGTTTTATTATCAAAAGTAATTAAAAAGTGCTCATTTCTATCACTATCATTAAATAACTGAAACAATGACTGAAGTTAACACTTTGCCAAAAATTACCAGACAGATGTTTGTCTTTAGTTGGTCATTTCAGGAAGTGCTAAAATCTTGTATCCAATATCAAACATCTTACACATTCTGTTTGTGCTTGCATCACCTTTGCTTTATAATTGAAAGAAGCATTTGACAATCATACAGATAATAGCAGAAAATACAAGCCGAACAAAATCAAAAACATGTAATACAAAAATAATACCTGTGTAGCCTTTACTATCATCATCCTAAAACTCGTGATTATAAATAATAATAAACTTCCAGAATTTCATTTATTTACAAATGCGTACAAAGAAAGCAATCCCAGCGGGTTTAACTTTGTTCGTGAATTTTCTCAACATAGATTTTTGACATTTAACCTCTGTTGTCCACCAACTTTCAAGTTGAAATAAGTACGTAAATCATGTTCTCAAGATGTTCGAAAAGATTTGGAATTTAATACCACTGACAAGTTTCTCTTTATTATACAACTTTTAAGTCAGCCTACACAAGGATCTTACAAAATGAAGGAGTGTAGAGGCCCTTAGATTACTTCTAGCTCCCCAGTGGCACAGCGGTATGTCTGCGGACTTATACCGCTAGAAACCGGGTTTCGATACCCGTGGTGGGCAGAGCACAGATAGCTCATTGTGCAGCTTTGTGCTTAACAAACAAACCCACTTTATCAATCCTACGTTTTGTTAACCTTCTAGTAACCCCTGGTGTTTTCATATTAAATGTAAACTGTTACAAGTAAAAGAAAATATTTGAAATGGGTTATTTTTATAGCTCTTTATTTGTGTATGGATAACATTAAACGTCAAATATTCCATAGTATCAGACTATATCAAATGCTCCATCCCCAGTACCTCAGCGGTAAGTTTAAGTGTTTATAACGCTACAATTCGGGATTTGATACTTGCGATGGGCACAACACAGACAGATACCTAATTGTGAAAATTTCCACTTAACAGCAAATAAACAAACAATCAAAAGTGAAGGTGGATCTCAAAGAATATCTAAGGTTTATGACTATCATCCATGCAGAACATGGCCATCCTTGGAATATTTCTTCCCCGTTTTTAATTTGTCTTTGTTATGACTTTATTCAACATAAACTTATCACTGGTTTGTTCATTTATTTGTGTTACTGATCTTTTTCATCAATACTTTAACTTTTAACTTACTCCTATTTCCTAAGACTTTGTAGCATCTCAGAAATTTAGTTCTAAGTCTGAAAACTTATTATGAACAATGTTAATGATACAATCACTCTTTTCATTTGTTTTTAACATAGAAGTAAGCCCTAACTTCCCACAGGTTTCAAGACAAAACCTTATCGTATTTAACCACCAACAACATCAAACTCGGAGTTAATACACATAATATGTGTATGGAGAAATAAGTACAGCCTCAGAGGAAAACTGTATGGCATAAAAAAAAACCGGTCTATCACCAACTTTCTATATCAACAATGTCACATTTGTGGAGGGAGCCAAAAGTGACAACTGTATCAATGTACGTGGTTTCAAATACAGGTTCGACTGTTTCCTGTATTCTAAAGTACGTAAAGAATTGGGTCAGTTTCATATTGAACATATTGTTGTTGACTTCTAATAGGGGCAATCCCATAATGTTTCTTGTTGGCTCAGCTGTGAGGGCTTATAACGCTAGAAATCGAGTTGCAACACCAACGGTGGGCCTAGCACAGACAGACAAATTTGCATAGCTTTGTGCTCAAAAAATAAAAAAAAAAAATGTTTCTTACAGAAAACATGTCATTTTTCCGTTATGTTAGTCCAAACACCTTCACAGTAGGAAATGATCACCTTGTTTTCTGTTTTATTACAATTAATGTTCGAGGTACGAGCGATTTTTTTTTATCTATTACTATGGATAATTTAGGTTACATAAAATACATTGTAAATATTCAAAACCGTTTGTTTAATTTTCATTTTCTCGTATAAATTATGTCTAATAATTACTTTACTTGCTAAGTAAATATTTACATATATAACGAAAAATAATCATATTTTGTTTCAAAACAAGTGTCTGTATTCTTTTATTAAAACTAATTTGTAATATTTGTTCTGAACTACCACTTTAAAATTTGATAAAATGTATTAATACCATCTTATCATGTGTGTCGAATTACTTGTAGTTATTTTTATTTCTGTTTTTATTCATGGCACGTAACTCGCCTAATGTTATTTCTGTTCGTTTTCAGGTCATAGTGTGCACTGGAATATAGTTGACACGTTTAGAAAGAAAGATAAACACAATTTTCCTATTTAATTTACTTATCTGATGTTTCACTTTGTAACTTTTTTCAAGGATACAACATCACACTAAATATAGGGCCAATTATTAATGCCACCCTAAGATTAGAGATCAAACGAGTACAAAGGTTCCATTCAAACCCAACATATAGTATACTTGAGCGCCACCTGAGTCTTTGCAAATCTAATCGCTACGTGTTTCAATAAGTGGACACCAACAATTGGGAGTTCATAAAGTATAATTCCGAATCTGTCGAAGCAAGAACGATTTTTAAAGTACGGGTGCGAAGAAATATCAAAGTACTGTTTTTTTATTTGTTTATTTTTCAGTCTAATTATTGCATTACTCTAAAGTACAGTTTATAGAACACCTGTTTTAGACTTTTATAGCTGTTTTGAAACTATGCTTTGGAATACAGAACCTGTTTCTCCTTGGATTTAGAAATGCTTATATATATTAGGTCGTCAAGAAATTAATGTCGCGTTTAGGAACACTTTTATTAGCTACCCCCAACAAACGTACATCATGTATAATAGCTAAACGAACCGCCTAAACGTCACGTTAGTATAGCCTATATAATGTGTAAAGTTTA
>NW_013666866.1:296345-299109 GCF_000517525.1 Limulus polyphemus | reverse complement strand
GTTAAATATTGGTAGGTTAAGTTGGGTTTAGGAATTCGTTTAAGTGTTTAGGCAACTCAGACAGGAAACGATATAACTAGTTACAGTAAACGTTAAATATTGGTAGGTTAAGTTGGGTTTAGGAATTCGTTTAAGTGTTTAGGCAACTCAGACAGGAAACGATATAACTAGTTACAGTAAACGTTAAATATTGGTAGGTTAAGTTGGGTTTAGGAATTCGTTTAAGTGTTTAGGCAACTCAGACACGAAACAATATAACCAGTTCCAGTAAACGTTAAATATTGGTAGGTTAAGTTGGGTTTAGGGATTCGTATACGTGTTTAGGCAACTCAGACAGGAAACGATATAACTAGTTACAGTAAACGTTAAATATTAGTAGGTTAAATTGGGTTTTGGAATACATCTACGGCTTTAGTCCACTCAGACATGAATTACATTTGAAAAATTTCAGCACATTTTTTAAATGAAATTAATTGTGACCTAGTGAACGCGGCCTCATTTTTTGCTTCGTAACTGGGTGCAGTCACAAAAATAATTGAACGCAGCTCTTACAGTTTTCTTTCAAAGTTCTTTAGAAAGAAATGTTTCAAGATGAAGTGTTGTCGATCAACTTCAAAGAAAACGCATTTTGCACATGAAGACATAATTTTCTTGAGATTTCTGACTAAGAAATCAAGTTTCGTTGCTACATATAATTCTAATTTAATAATTCTTTATTAAAGAAACGTTCAACTCATGATCTGGTCAAAGCTACTACTAATGATTTGCACAATATTTTTGACATCCACTGATGATGCAATTGAAGTTTTCAAACAATAAAGTTGATTTTAAAAGTATTATAATTAATTCTATCAAATAATAGACTTATAAATTGTATTTTTCTAATGCTGTAATTTAGGTGTTCGCTAGAGGGCACTTCATATTAAGATGGAAAAGTTTAATAATGTAGACCCAGAAAGTTCTAAAATTTTGACATCAGATTTTCTTGCAAATTCAAAGAGTATATTATAAATACGAGGAACAATGAAGCAGAGAGGAGAATTGTTTCTAGTAAGTAGAGTCAGTCAGAGTATGTTTTTTGTCTAGCAGTTAATAAGTCAGTATTTTGTTTTCATTTAATTGATCTATCAGTTGTGAAGTTGTACAAATAAGTTTATTTTTAGATTAGTGTAGTACAAATAGCATGGTATTTACGTTGGAACGTCAGTTATAAACGTGGCCTAGAAGTTACAACAGTGTTAAGGCTTGTAAAAACATTAATAAAGTAATGAATTAATTTGTTATAGTTGTGGACTGAACTTTGAATTATTTTCACCAGATAATTTGAAATAAACCGCCTAACGAAAGAACAAGTTTACAACAATGTTTTAACGTCCAATTATCATTTTATTACCAGACCGAAATAGTTCTTGTTATGCCATCAACTTAAAGAGAGAAAAAAAAAGATTAAGTTCTTTTTTCTTTTACTGTATATTTTTTCTCGTGAAAGATATACAAAATATTTTGGGGGATATTCTGAATAAATTAACTCATTTCTCTGTCGTTTAACCTCTAATTATAAATTCTGAATGAGTAAAACTTTCAGTTTTCTCTTGTACATAGTTGAACTTGAAATAGTTATGGTTATCTTGCTCAATCAGTAAAAAAAAGAAAATATAAGTTAGAAATAAGGTATCAAGGTTATTAAAACGAGTTTTATAATACATGTTGCACTAAACCAAATTCTAGTTTTAATTAACAGGTGGTGTACTTGATTTGTTTGCCACTATTTGGAATAACACACACACACACAAAAAATACTCAGGAATGAATTTTTCACATCATAGCAATTTGAATTAACTCTTCAATAGAATTATATTTATCCGAAATAATACAAAAGAGTGACTTAGGAATGAACTGTTTATAACAATGCAATTTAAATTAACTCTCCAGGTAGCAAATTTCATTGTTTTGAAATAATACGAAATACCAACTTAGGAATGAACTGTTCACAACAATACAACTTGAATTGGCTCTCCAGATAGCAAAAACATGTCCTTTTTTTTAAACTGCTACGATATACAGACAATGCAAGTTGAATTAACTCTTAAGATAGCAATTTTACTTTTTACGAATGTGAGAAAACAAAAATAGTAATCCTTATACCTGACTATATGGAAAAGAAAAACAAGTAATTACTCACTCTCTCTTAAAAGAACGGTCTGAATATACATAAGTAAGTTTGTGTTTACCATTTCAACTGCATTTATTGAGCTTTAAGTCCTTCACATAAAATGTCCCCCGGTGGATCAGCGGTAAATTTACAGACTTACAACGGAAAAATACGAAGTTTGATTCCCCGTCGTGGACAAAGCTTATAGCCAAATGTGGCTTTATCCTAAAATATACGGACACACACCTTCATACAATACTTTTGAATATGGCATTACGAAGGGTTAAAATATAAGTAGATAATAACGATAAATCAACTAAGGAATCTTTACCCTGCTAACTCCATTTACTTTTTTATATATATATAGAAGAGGTATCCTATATACCTAAGCTTTAAGAAAATATAAATATCCAAAAATGGAATTACAAGAAAGGGTGCAAGATGAGTTATGGCGTATTATTCTTTTTGAATTCCAATGAATCCCATTTTTATCTCTTTTTTTAATTCTTATTTTGAGCAACCTCAAAATATCTTACAGAATATGATTAGTTTGTTTGTTTGAAGTTAAGCACAAAACTACACAATGGGCTATCTGTGCTCTGTAAAAAAAAA
>NW_013666866.1:286009-295414 GCF_000517525.1 Limulus polyphemus | reverse complement strand
AAAAGATGAAAATAATCAGTTGCTACGTGGGTTATTTATCAAATATAGGAGTGTAAACGTTGATATCACCGTATACTCTTAGAATTTCAAAAAGACGCAGGTTGGCCTTGTGATAGAAGTCTGGATTTTGGAGCTAGTGGTCAGGATTAGAATCCGTATTACACCTCTAAGTATTTCTCGCACTTCAAGATGTAGATATATTAGAAGAGTGACTGTCAATCCCTTTCTTAGCCTGTGTGGCGTTTAGTAGTTTTCCCTCTGATAAAAAGTGCAAAATTAGAGGCCCGAACGCGGCTTATTGGATTTGTTATAGGAGTGACGGTCAAATCCTAGTTTTTGATTAGAATAACCCACGAGTTAGTGGTGTGTGGTGTTTAATAGCTATCGTCCATCCAGTACATCACTTGTAATGTAGGAACGGCTAATGCAGGTAGCCGTTCGCGAAATTCAAGAAACAAATTTCTTTAACGAAACATATATTTGTTGTTGCAAAAATATAAGAATAAAACTACGTTAAAGTATAACCTTACAATCCAGTCACGTGACTTTTACTGAAATATTATTTCAATGTGTACGTTTTGGTACTGACATGTATATGTGTGTTTGTCTATAGGTCATAAGAATCACTTTTGTATATATATATATACACACATTTGTTTTGGTACTGACATGTATGTGTGTGTTTGTCTATAGGTCATAAGAATCACTTTTGTATATATATATACATATTTTTCTCATTGCCCCTTTCGCAAGGATCTCGAACTAGCTGTAAAGTACATCTACGTAACATTTGGCGATTCGGTTGACCTATTGTTTCGAATATCACAAAAACGTCAGGAAGTCATCTGATGTTATCGTATGTTTGTCTGTGTACCCCTATAATTGGTTACATTTTCGGATTGTATTACTTTGTTGAGTCAACTTTTCGAGTAACGAAGGTAAAAAAAATATTTCCTTTGCCGAAAAAAGAGTCTACTTCAAATTCAAACACTAGTAAAAGACTAAAATTTTTTCGAGTGTTTGGCATTTTGAAAAGAATCTGAAATTCGAAATCGGTAAATAAGGGCAAATTGAGATTTTTTTATATAAGAAAAAAATCAAAGTAATAAAATTAATTCGTAACACTCCTGTCAGTTTTGTAATGAAATTTGTTTCACATTTTTATACTAAAACATAATTTAATACAATTGGAATAAAATGATAATAAACTAAAACACGACCATAATAGTACGCAGATGTGACGTATTAAAAACATCATCAAAAGACATTTCTCACCTAAAAGTAATAATTTGAGTAATTATTTTCAGAATGTGCTCCTGATTTAACGAACATCTTGTTACGTTTTCCCGTTCGGTTATAAAACGTTAATTAATGCTATGTTTTTACAAACATTTAATTAAATAGTATAGAATTTTTACGCAAAGCTACACAAAGATTGTCTGAGCATAGACATCTCTAGTTTTGAAGTGATAGACTATAGGGAAGGCAGTTAGTCAACAGCACAACCGCTAACTCTTGGGTTACTCGGGTTTGATCAAAAGTTGAGATTTGACTGTTATTTTTATACCATACCCGAGGCCCCAGAGCGTGGAACGCATTTTTGCGCAATGAAACATGAACCATTGGATCAGTGGCAGAACAAGTAGTTGCCCCCAGTGGCACAAGGTATGTCTGAGGACAACGCTGGAAACCGGGTTTCGATACCCGTGGTGGGCAGAGCACAGATAGCCGATTGTGTAGCTTTGTGCTTAAACTACAAACAAACAAGTAGTTCAGGGGCCCCGGGGCAAAGAAATGATCGGGGGCCCCTTTTTTTTTCAGAAGAAAAGACCAGACCAGGCCCCCAGGCGTCGTGGGATCCGGGGCATTGTCCCGTCTATGCATTAGATTCACAGTTCGGGCATATTAATCACTAGGCTATGCCCAGCTCCACTTGACAAAGCCAGAAAAATAACACGTGATTCCATGTTAAACCAGATACTTGACTACATTTGGGAGAGTCTGATGTTTTTGTAGTTGTTGTTTACTAAAGAGTAGCATGTTAAATAACTTACACAAAGGCGTTTTTGTTTTTTTCAGTGACAAGAATATCGATATAATTTTTCTCGAAAACGTTTATTTTTCTGAGTTATCAAACTTCTGCTCGCATAATCCAAAACAAGGGTATACCTTCATATAAACCGGGCTTCTAAAATTATAACAAAGCTATGCACCTTAAAACTAAAGATAGCGATTTGATACACAGTACATTAGTGACTAAAATTCCGGGTAATATTAGCATACGGTTGAGTTGTATAAAAATAATTTGCATGCGTACTGATAATAACTCCACGGTGTACCCTAAGCCTAAAGTTTGTACAATCACATTATAAATGTTGGCAGCATCCATCACACAGAACTGTGTCAAACTAAACTTTAAGTTTATTGTTGATGAACGATAACTTATGGAAAGTCTTACACGATGTGTGACCTAATCCTTCTTTTGACGGAAAAAGGGGGGATGAGAGAGGGACGCTAGCTTGGCGTGTGTCAATTCGTGAAAGTGAGTTCATTTCCTGTAGTTTTCCTTATTGTGTTAACTAACCCTGTGGACCGAGAGAACGGGTTGTGTTTCTTTAATTTTAATGATGTCCATGCTTCGTGGATTATTTGACAAAAACTCGTTACACAGATTCTGAGTACAGAACCCTAAAAGGTTAGTGGCACTTAGCGAGACAAATATTTGTATCTATTCTCCTCAGAAATGACAAATTAGTTCTACTGTCTTATTCAACCGCCCACTTTAACGTTTACAATTCTATAGCTGTCTGTAAACCTTTACATTGTGACTCATTCAGTTATACTCATTATGTCTGTCATGCGCTGTAGCGAAATTAAAATATATTCATATTGACCTAATGAATATTTATCCTAATGAAGTTCATGTATTTTGTTTAAGTTGTAATACGATTTCCAGAAGAAAAACAAACTGGGAAAATAATTCATTATTAATTAACTCATTCCTAACTTAGACCTACCACTTGTTTAACGAATTGATTTTAAAATAATAATCTTCTGGCATTTGTTGAAAATATCTTGTTCTAACATTTTATTGAATATTGCTTGTTTTTTGTCGTTTTTAGCATAATACTACACAATGTGCTATTTGTGCTTTGCCTATCGTAGGATCGAACCCCGAATTTTAGTGTTATTTCCCCTGAGTCATTGCGAGAGAGGGAAATATTATTTATAAAGAGCCTCTCGCGATGTATAATGATTTGTTTAGGGTTAGCATAACGTACTTGATCCGTCTATTTGGTGGTTACGTTTCATTAGCAGTTCGTGTTTAGGGTTAGCATAACGTACTTGATCCGTCTATTTGGTGGTTACGTTTCATTAGCAGTTCGTGTTTAGGGTTAGCATAATGTACTTGATCCGTCTATTTGGTGGTTACGTTTCATTAGCAGTTCGAAGCTTTGTATTCAAGAAACGCTCCTCTGTGGCACAGTGGTAAGTCTGAAGGCTTATAATGCTAAATACAATTTGGGTTTAGATACCCGTGGTGGGCACAACACAGATAGCCCATTTTGTAGCTTTGTGCTTCTACAAACAACACAACGAAAGGTATTCAGTGTTTACAGAGGGTTAGTCGCACTTTATATGAATGATTTTCATATGCCAACGAAGTGACATACTTCCATAGACAACGTGTTTAACACCTACTGTATATATAGATTGTTCACGGTAAGATCCTGGACATTCGACAGTGCAATGCCATCACGGATAGACTTAGGTTTGAATAAATATTCCAAGGAAAAATACCGTATGGCGAGATTGTTAAATGATGTATAGATGAAGAACATGTCATTTCGAAGAAGGCAGCCTTCAGAGTAGAAAATCTTGCAAAGCAGAACATTCAGAATAGCAATGGGCTCCAAAAGTAACCCTCAATTCAATCAGGGTTCAACTCTTTCATCCGCAAAGTGAAGGCTATGGTTATTTAAAAGAACCCTCCGAATCAGAAAATCATTGTGATGAAGCTGGGCACATCTACAGGTACAATCAATAAACCAACAAGGATTTGAAATCTACAATGTCTCGCAAACCAAAAGTTTATAAGCTCACAGCCGCACCTTTCATGAGAAAGGTGGCCCGGCATAGCCAGGTGGTTAGGGTGCTCGACTCGCAGTCTGAGGGTCGCGGGTTCGAATCCCCGTTCCACCAAACATGCTCGCCATTTCAGCCGTGGGGGCGTTATAATGTGACGGCCAATCCCACTATTCGTTAGTAAAAGAGTAGCCCAAGAGTTGGTGGTGGGTGGTGATGACTAGCTGCTTTCCCTCTAGTATTTCATTGTTAAATTAGGGACGACTAGCGCAGATATCCCTCGTGTAGCTTTACGCGAATTTCAAAACAAACCAGACAAATTCATGAGAAAGATGGTGGAAAGAACTGAAATCTGCATACCTGTTAAATTCCCCCAACGCAACGTCATTGGACTTTTCTGCCTTTAGTATACTTAAACGTGGTCTTGGGAACTGACATCCATATACAGTGGTAAGTCTGTGAAAAGTTTATTAACAGAATGAACACAATTGACGATGAGAGAGCCAATTCCAAAAGACTCTACGAGACCTGGAACATCATTCATGTAAAGCATGATTAATTGAGACATCTTACAACCATTTAGAGTCTTATTATATATACATCACTAATCATCGACAATTTCTTTTACTCAAGATGAATCTCCAGTAAAAAGAAAACTCCTTTCACAGTTCTATGAGTAACATGTCGTAATTAATGATGGACTTCATGTAATTAAAGAAAAATCGAATGGATTAATTATTAATAAACAAGGAAAATGTATACCATATGCATTTTGATGTGTGTATTTGTTGGTTAATGATTACTAAAGGATCATCAACATATATATGAGCTTTGCAAATGAAGTCTAATTTATTTCATGCTGAAAAGGTAACTAACTCACTGCTCAATGCTGAATATAAACATGTTAGAAAAGGTGTTTAAAAACTCGTACTTGAAAGTGAAGTGGACAAGAATTGCTTGTTTACCTCAGACGAGTAGTTTACACGTATTCTGTAAATTATTTGTATATAGTTCTAATTGCTTATTGTGATCAACTTTGTCGTTTTATGCTATTTCTAGTAGAATACGTTGAGAAGTGTATCTAGGTGACTGAGATCAACGACCACCGGTACCTAAGTTTGGTTAAGACAATGTTTCTTCTAAGATCTTGTGTATTCTACCATCTCAAACCTGTATTCTCCATTGTTTAGTATAATACAACAGGTTTACTGTAATAAGGCCAATCCAAACAAGTTTTGTCTAACAGTATCACGGAAACAAACTCTTTTTCACTAGGCTGAATGTAAAACTCGTTTTTTTTTAAAAAAAACCTAGTTTGTATAGAATATCGGCCAAAAGTATAGCATAAAGATATATTTCGCGGAAGTGTTTGAATTGTCTTAACGATTGATGGTTCAAAAGATTTAAGAATATCATTAATTTTAACAGGCTGTCTCATAAAAGAATCATTCTGGTAGTTTATTTCTCAACATTAACGATTAAGGGTCTCTTGTACGAGTGGAAAATATGGGACCCATTCTAACAACTGTCTTTTGTAAAAATGTCACATTTATTTTACTATATCTTCAATAAAAATGAGCAGTCTGATAGAGAAAACCGTAAACAAAATAAGTCAAAATACTGATAACATCATGCTATATTTGGAATCATTTATTGAAGCCAAAGTTATATTATCTTGATATTTCTGTAAGGTGAACAGCCATTCACGAAATACACCATGTTTACTCGCAAACCATTTATAACCTAGAGATTAACTTTCAGAAGAGATAACGTTGTGTTTTAATTTATTTTATTTTTTGGAAGACGAAAATCCAGAGAATTTCTGTCCAGAGCCCTGGTATTACACATCTTAGCAACGGCCAAGTTGTGAGGCAACTTTTTGTCATCATTACACGTCAGGTATAATAATGTAGCTGACATGATGTGTTACTTAGTAACTGATGGTCATCTGGACTTTAGGCGAATCACGTTAAATCTATTATTTTTGATTCCGTATATATATATATATATATTTATATATAAATGTTCTTCACTATTAGGTCAGACAAGAGTACCATAATATATTTTGAGGGGTGCTGCTTACTAGTTGTCTTTCGTCCAGTCTATCAGCTCAAAATTAGCTTTGCGCGAAAATTCAGAAATAATCAATCAATTACAAGCTTAAACCACTTCCAGCTCTCACACACACACATTTTGATTCCGACGTTTTTGCACTATACAACGTTCAGCTGTTGTATGATTGAAAGGAGGATACTTCAGAAGTAAAAGAAATGAGTAACATTATTTAGGATAGTGCGCCACATTTAAGTTAATCGACTAGAACAATTCCTTGGCATATTCAGAAGTAAAAGAAATGAGTAACATTATTTTGGATAGTGCGCCACATTTAAGTTAATCGACTAGAACAATTCCTTGGCATATTCAGAAGTAAAAGAAATGAGTAATATTATTTAGGATAGTGCGCCACATTTAAGTTAATCAACTAGAACAATTCCTTGGCATATTCAGAAGTAAAAGAAATGAGTAATATTATTTAGGATAGTGCGCCACATTTAAGTTAATCGACTAGAACAATTCCTTGGCATATTCAGAAGTAAAAGAAATGAGTAACATTATTTTGGATAGTGCGCCACATTTGAATGAAGTTTACGTAAAATAACGTTTAGAGATGAACGTTATTTTGTCACAAACTAACTGAATCTAAGAGTAATTTTTTGGCTTGTTCATGTGGAACCAATCGTCAAAAATAACGAATAGGCTAATTCCATACACAACAAGGTCCAGATTAATGACTGTTTTTGTTGTTGTTTTTTTAAGAGCTAATTGACTAATTGCTGGACGAATTCGTCCACCAAACTGATGAGAATGTGTTACTCGATTATTTAAGTTTAATTTAACCTCAAATTAACCTATCGCCACCTGCTGGACTATTTATTTTAATCATCAAAATAGCAAAACGATTTCATGCTCCCCCCCCCCCCACACACACACACAAATTGACTTTAATGCCCAGGTAGGCCTACATCTGAACTGAAAGTTTCATCTTTTCCACACTGTGTGTCGTCTACAGCTTCTGTTTTGAAATAGAATATCACGGTGTAATTGTTATAGACTATAAAATATTGTTTCACAGTATTTATCAGGATCTGTTCGTTAATCAGTATATATATATATATATATTTGCCTTTTAAAATCGTTTTAACTCGTAAATTTAGGCTTATTTTCTGTGTTACATTTTATGGTTATTCCTGTTCAAATAAACAAGTATTTCTGGTTTGAGATATTAAAAAGCACAGCATTGTGTTGGTGAACCGGTTCGAATGGTTGTTACTCGAACCCAATAAAGTTACCACATCTCCTCCTCTTCAAGATTCAATTTTTCCCTTACTTACGCGTCACATTAAGTGCTGTGCTCAAGGCAGCTTCAAATTTGATACAATATCGATCTGTACTGAATTCTATATTTCTTTAAAATTTTAAATATGATGATCATGTAAAATCATTCAGAAAATAAGCCAACAATCAAAAGATAAAAAGACAATTAACGGGCTTTTATTGTATTTCTGAATCATAAGAGACCTGGTATGGCTTGGTGGTTAGAAGCGCTCGACTCGCAATCTGAAGGTCGAGGGTTCGAGTTCCAGTCACCGAACATGCTCTCTCTATCAGCCGTAATCTTGTCGCTGAACTAAAGCCTGGTTGTGGTAAATATTCCACTTTAAATTTATTCTGAGCACACTCTTTAGTTAATAAATTATCTTAATATAAACGAGAAAACTTCAACATCCAAATAAGTTAAACCACAATGGGATGAATTCGTATTACTCAACTTCTCAAATTTCATTGAAAACTAAATTTGTGTTGTGTATGTTTTTTTACGAAAAACTTGGCACAATTATGTAACAATATAATAATGTTGAGCGCTTGGAAAATAATATTTCAAAGCAGCCAAACGTCTCTAGCATAGGTACTATGCAAAGTACTAAGTATCAAGACGTGATAATCACAAGATCTATTCCTTATTATAAACAAAATTAAATGTGTATTCTTTATATAGATAAAGTAAAAGCAAAACGAACAAAATCATCAAACACAATGAACAATGTATTTTGTTTATTGTTGAGCACAAAGCTATACATTGGGCTATCCATGCTCTGCCCACCGCGAATATCGAAATCCAATTTTTTGCATAATAATCCTTGAGACTTACCGTTATGCCGCCATGTATTTCACTTGGTCATTGTTAATCACAAAGCTACGCAATGGTCTATCTGTGTTCTGCCCACCACGGGTATCGAAACCTGACTTGAGGGCGGAGTTCAACAATATATAATTCGCAGGTGCAAATTTGATTTTTGGTACAACATAGACGTATTTATACCAACGTTTCAGTGTACCACAACAAGTCTGTTTTAAGAGTTGCGAATTCTCTAAACATGACAACTGGCCAAGCAAAGAAATTAAAATTTACAATTAAAATTTAAAAGACAGATAGCGTCTGGTATATTTTGCGTGTTTAATGTTATTGACTCAAAATTCTCTTATTCGATTTTAAATTCAAAACAAGGAAATCGCAGTCATAAAGAGGACCAATATTGTAAAGCTGGTTATTATCAACATTACTAGAACTATTACAACGTTCACATGCACTCTCCTGTAATAGCCATCACGAAACGTTGTCAATAACGTCACGTTGTGAAACATAACTGTCGTATTCCTTCCGGCCTGATGAGCCCTGGTATTGGACGAAAGGCTTCGTGGGTACTGGATATAGCAGACATATTGGTTGACATATTGTTAAACATTCGTCGTTATATTCGCTCTTAGGTCTTAT
This sequence comes from Limulus polyphemus, assembly GCF_000517525.1. Classification (NCBI taxonomy): domain Eukaryota; kingdom Metazoa; phylum Arthropoda; class Merostomata; order Xiphosura; family Limulidae; genus Limulus; species Limulus polyphemus. The sequence goes on along the minus strand of NW_013666866.1, from coordinate 286,494 downwards.
AATTCATTATTTATTGCTTTAGCAAATGAAAACTGACTCATGGGTAGTCAATAACGTTACATATATTTATGGAAAATAAATAATGATAATTTATTACAAAGTCTGTATTTATTAATGAATTTTATTCTGTTAAGTTCTTTCCCTTTCTAATCTTTCTGCCTGTGAAAATAAAAACGGAAAGGAACATATTTTGAAACATTATTATCCAATTAAATGATACTCATTATTACATACGAATGAAGAGAAAACACATCCTGAATACGAGAAACAGATGGGTTAAATCCATTTGTGCGGGCCTGATTGTACACATTTCCACTAATAACATTTATATATCTTCGTGCAATACAAAGAAAATTACAAAGACGTGAACAAGGTCGCCCGTTTTGTTACGTTTAAAAGGAATCTCTGACTCAACGACAGCACAAATGGTAGAGCACATTGTAGGTACCATATTTGGCATTTAGTTCTTTTTTTTTTGTCTTTTG
>NW_013666866.1:283193-285478 GCF_000517525.1 Limulus polyphemus | reverse complement strand
TTTTGAAAATCTACATTAATGTGCATTACTTTATGGGGAATCCAGAGATGTTCGCCGATCCATAATTCGATAACATACAAAGAAGTTATGACTATTTTTTATCAACAGAGTTGGGTGTTCCCCCTAATTCAGACAATGGCCATGACATTGATGTAGTACATTATCTATGGGACACTGATCGTTCCTGAAATTTCTGTGAAACCTGTGAGTAATTGCTCGGTGTATGTTCTCGTCGATTTGGAAAAGAGTTTGGATTCAAAACTAGCCTGCAAATGTAAAGTAGTAAAATGCCCAAGTTGTTACAAGTGTAGCTGGTGTGGATGCTATCATGATAACACACAAGTTCCTCAAAAAGTTAGCTGTAAGAGAGGACAGAGAAGCTTCGGTGGAGGAAGTGCTGCCAAGCGCCCAAAGAGAAGTATACCTGCTTCCAGGAGCCGTAAACTTAGGGGTGTATCGAACGACTTGCCCTCAAATGGGGAAGAGGGTAAAGACGATTTGTCATGGTGCGAATCTCGACACTGCGAAAGAGCAAAATGATTTAATTTCAGATAAGGAACGAAAAATGCGAAGAATTTTTCTGAGTGAAATGTAAGAATGTTACTAAAATAATGGCGAATTAGCATAACCATAGCGTACGGGTGGTCCACTTTGGTAGAATAGAAACACTACTTTGACCAAAGAAAACAGTGCGGCAAAATGATCCCTGGATCATGCCTTACACAGTCGTGTACCTCACTCTTAGGCTTTCGGATTTCTGGATTTAGTGGAATACCTCACCACCTGTAAAAATAGTCGTATTTTCTGCCGTTGAGTGAAAGATTGCTTCTTCAGAGATTTAAAACAAGAAAAAACAAAAACTTGCACAATCAACGCGAAATTAAAATACTAATAAGAGGGACGTTATTCTTAAAATTAAATAATAGGTTGAACAATCGCCAAGTTTGTTTGTTTTTTTATTCAAAGAAGGATGACGTTTCGAGCTAGCCCTCTTCGTCAGATATTACATCTTACAGGAGCTTGAGTACGTTATATGAAAACGATTTTCAATATGCAAATCATCAAGCCACGTGAAAACTACAGCTCATATAGAGATGCCGTGGGTATAGAAAGTATCAGAACTACATACTGACATTGTTTGAATGTTCATATCTAGTATGATGCCACCGAAAACCGATCGCTTTATGGAAAGACGTATAATAGCCCTTGCCGTCGCAAAATATTCATACACTCAAGTCATAAAAAAAGTGTTCAAGTTGGGGATTTAGGATTTTCAAAACGTGGATATCCCTTGTATTTAACGACATTAGAAAACAAAGGAACATGGATCAGCTTGGAGCACCAAGACCATCCAGAAAAACATCTGCAAGAAGTCATGCCCTTTCTGTAGCATCAAAGTAGACGTTTTGTAACAGACGAGGATCCACAAACCCAAAGATTAGTATCAAAGGTGGTGCACATGAGTACGTAACATAATCAAGAAGGATCTCCGTTTGGAAACGATGTCAGCAGGGAATGGGTTCCCCAAAATAAGGTTTCCAGTCAGACCACTCGCATACATTAAGCAGCTGGAGAATGAAATAAGCATTTCTGCTATTCCATATGAATACAAATCAGTCAAGTCACCAGATGCAGAACATTTGGATTTCTGTGCGATAGGACTGTTGAAATGGGCAGTAGTAAACCGTTTTCCTCTTACACTACAGATGGTTTATGGTAAACATCCAGAGAGGAGTGGTGTAGTTTGGGCGTGACAGCGTTACGACCGAACCTTTTGCAATGGAGACTACGAAGCAGGACTATTGTAAAGATGGAGGCATCTGATAGAGCATGACCAGACGTGGCAACATGGATTCTAAAGACGTGAGACCTCAAAACCGTTTTAATAAAATAAAATGCACTCAGACTATGTATATAGTATTTGTTTCGTATTATTTCCAGCTCTGGCTCTCAGTTTTAAAAGTTCGAATTTTTTACGAGTATACATTTTTTGTTTTGTTTTGTAGGGCTGAGTGTCTATTCTATTTAATTTACTAAGTGTACGCTCTAGAATTTTGTTCCTTATATTCTCAAAACTAATTGACACTAATAAGTGTTTCATTCAAAAATGAACAGGACTAGAGCTTTAGCGTCCCCTATTTCTTTTTCTCACTTCCTACTATAGAAAAACTGTCCGTTTCAATATCCTCGCACCCTTTTCAAGTTTGTTTGTTTTGTAAAGTTAAGAGAGGAACAATATCCTCGCACCCTTTTCACTTCCTTTTCAAGTTTGTTGTTTTGTAAAG
>NW_013666866.1:279875-282193 GCF_000517525.1 Limulus polyphemus | reverse complement strand
AGTTTGTTGTTTTGTAAAGTCAGGAGAGGAGCAATATCCTTGCACCCTTTTCACTTCCTTTTCAAGTTTGTTGTTTTGTAAAGTCAGGAGAGGAGCAATATCCTTGCACCCTTTTCACTTCCTTTTCAAATTTGTTTGTTTTGTAAAGTTAAGAGAGGAACAATATCCTCGCACCCTTTTCACTTCCTTTTCAAGTTTGTTTGTTTTGTATAATTTTGCACAAAGCTATCCGAGAGCTATATGTGCTGGCTGTCCCTAATTTAGAAGTTATAGTAGAGGAATGCTTGTTTGCTTGATGTTAAGCATAAAACTATACAATGGGCTATAACCCGTTATACCCACCGCCAATTCTTAGGCTAATCCTTACAAACAAAAATTGTGATTGACCATCACACTATAATGCCTCCACGGCTGAAAGGACGAGCATATTCGGTGAGGGGATTCAAACTCGCAACCCGCATATTGCGAGTGTCGATCACCCTAATCACCAGATCTATTTCCAAGTTGTATTTCAGTTCTGAAAACATTTTGGTTTGGCTTGAATTTTGCGCAAAGCTAGAGAGAAGGTAGGTAGTCAACACCACCCACCAACAACACTTTGGCTACTCTTTTAGCTACAGATAGTGGGATTGATCGTCACTCATAACGCCCCCACAGCTGAAAGGACGAGCATGTTCGGTGACGGGGATTCGAATCCGCGACCCTCAGATTGCGAGAAGAGCGCTCTAACCACCAGACCACCTGGAAATATACAATACTACCGTATCGAATAACTGTCCTTACGTGTTGGATATATATATATATATTATCATTATTATTATTTGCAGTTCGGTTTCCTTTTTTACTGGTTTAGATATGACAAAGTCGTGTTTTGGAAAAAAAAATTATCAGTATATTAAAATATCTTTTAAATCTTATTGCATGATTTATTTTTCGAAAACTCAGCTCGTTATGTAATTTTTTTTAATTTACATAATGTAAGGATCAAGCGTTGCCTAGTAGTTAGCATGTCCGAGTGCAAACCGAAAGTTCCGAGGTTAATCTGCCATTCGGTTAAAAGTAGCTATGTTTAAAGGAGAGTTCTGTTTACTGGCTGCTCTACCTATGATGAGTAGTTATTTCTATGTTAGGAACGGTAACCCACAATTTTGAAGTCTCTGACCTGGCCGTTTAGTCCAAACATCACACACGGTGCTGTTCAGGTTGGGTATGAGTGTGGTCCAGTTGTTAGTGTGATGGATTATGGATCTGTGAGTCCAATGTTTACGTCTCGTTACAGAAAAAAAATTGCCTCCTGCCAGTGGAGTCATGTGTGCGTTATAAGGGTAACGGTCAAATTCCACAGTCCCGTCACACAAGAGTAGCCTAAGCGTTTTGGTGGGTGCTCTTGACTAACTATCTTCCCTATAATCTATCAGCTCAAAATTAGGGACTGTTAGCCAGCTAGTCCTTTAATAGCTTTGCACGAATATCGACAAACAAACAGACAAACCGTTCAGATTTAAAATACCAAGTACTGTACAATTTCGTATTTCAATTGATTGCATTTTGGGCTTTCTTTCGCCTATCTTGCGTTTTCAGGCTTGTTGCCACCTGCATATTCAACTTGTTTAAATCGATATGCTCCGTTAAATTTCGAGAGTGATTAACTGCGCAAAATTAAAATTCTTGTTATTTTTACGTTCTCATTTCTCACCATTAGAAACTTGTTTTAAATATGCAATATAATAAACCACTTCAAATAATGCTGCATCTTTTCAGTTTTATTAAGCGATAAACACTTATCAGTGTACAAAGTTAATATACTGCAACTATTGTATATTATCACGTAAATTATCAACCAATAACTGAAATCAATGCACATGAATTGTGGATAACATGATGATTTATAGCATCATGTAATATGCAATTTTTCTTATTTAACAAAATTTCAAAATGCTCTTTATAAGCAATTTTTATCAGTTTAGCAAGACGAATTTGCATACAGTGTGTTACCCAAATAAGAAAATTTTATATGAACTTTATTTTATTTTCTAAAACTTGAACATACGCTTTTTTTTCGTCTCACACACACGCCATCATGATATCGAAACGAGGCCCAGAAAACGATTCGCAAGTAAACACCAAGCAATGGCCAGTTTAGGCAAGCCACGTTAGTTCATAAGTTTGGCTAACTTGCCAAACATACCAGGAAGTTTCGTGAACAATCGGATGAAAACGAAATGCAAAGTGCACCAAAAGGTGTTTACTCGAGGACACACAAGTTATTTTGTGAAAAATACAACCACGATGTAAAAGGTAAGTGTTATATTTTTCGG
>NW_013666866.1:277805-278875 GCF_000517525.1 Limulus polyphemus | reverse complement strand
ACAGGATATTTCTAGAAGGACGTGGCGTGATACTAGTCACGTGATCTTGCTGAAAGTATGTTAGACTTATAAGAGTTTTATATTTCACAAAAGATTAAAACTTTTACATATTAAATTGACAAGTTTATATTCAAACCTCATTCAATTTAATATGAACTCCCCATCTTCGAAAATGTATGCTTATCAATACTGTTGATATTCACATTGGAATTGTTTTTCCAAACTAAACACATTGTGGAAACAGGTTATCTACAACGCAACCAAAACTTGACAGTTTAAGTGTTATATAAAGGAAACAATCCTTTATTCTATGCGTCATTTATATGAAAGGAGAATATGCGGAGTCTGAATTACAAAGCTATAATAGTAGGCAAAACAGTTTATTATCTTCATTCAACCATCCATATTATATAGACCGTTGCTATGTATACTTTCATGTAATGTAGATTGATGTCGCGAATATAACGCGCTCTTCTATCTATAGTCTTCGCAAATGAAATAACAGAAGTTGCTATGTGCTGTTACTAGTATGGGGTTTTACGCTATTTGAGAAACAAGTATATAGTATTTGCAAATGAAATAACAGAAGTTGCTATTTGCTGTTACTAGTATTGGGTTTTACGCTATTTAAGAAACAAGTATATAGTATTTGCAAATGAAATAACAAAAGTTGCTATTTGCTGTTACTAGTATGGGGTTTTACGCTATTTAAGAAACAAGTATATAGCATATGCAAATGAAATAACAAAAGTTGCTATTTGCTGTTACTAGTATGGGGTTTTACGCTATTTAAGAAACAAGTATATAGCATATGCAAATGAAATAACAAAAGTTGCTATTTGCTGTTACTAGTATGGGGTCTTACGCTATTTAAGAAACAAGTATATAGTATTTGCAATAGAAATAACAGAAGTTGCTAAGTGCTGTTACTAGTATGGGGTTTTACGCTATTTAAGAAACAAGTATATAGCATATGCAAATGAAATAACAAAAGTTGCTATTTGCTGTTACTAGTATGGGGTCTTACGCTATTTAAGAAACAAGTATATAGTATTTGCAAATGAAATAAC
>NW_013666866.1:270901-277110 GCF_000517525.1 Limulus polyphemus | reverse complement strand
AAATAAGTATCAAACGTGATAATGCATTTAATAAAGAGATAGTGAAATGGTTTTGACCTGAAATATATTGAATGGCGTAGATCATTTACAGACTGTCAAAAGGAAATGTTTTCTCCGTTTAACCATCATAACACACGCAGAAAAAAAGTAAGAAATTTATGTGCACATTCCAATGTGTATACATTTATTATCTAACTACAAATTTATTGTGATAAAAACTCAAGAGGTGGAAATTATACCTTTGTAAATAGTTTTGGATTACTAATAATATGTAAACGCTTTACACTCATAAACAATGTGATTGATGTTTAACCATTAAAACATGCTATTTCCCTATATCGATATAAAAAACAGATTGTTTTAAACATTTAGTCATGCCCAACCTAAGTGTTGGTTACCGTATCACTAATATTTCTTTTACATATATATAAAGACATCAGAATGGTGATTGAAACAATTCAAAACAAACATTTCTCTATTACCTTACTTTATTTTTTTTTCTGTTTTGGTTTTGCTCATTGATAAAATTTTTACAAAATCTGCTAAAAGACAGATTGCGAATGGCGGCCATTTTTCTTTGTAGGTTCAGGTGCTACGAATCATACAGTACAAACTCGTAGCAAAATAGGTAATAAGAGCACTTGAATAATTCTTTTGTTGCTTGTAGTTGCAGCTGAACTCTATCCTTGAATTATCTTTTGTTAAAAAACAACAACTATCAGTGCCTACTGTAGCAGAGAAATGTAGTGGAAGGAATTATTATACAGAACGTAGACGCCATTACTCGTTCGACGAAATGCCAAAAAGATTTATATTGATATTATCTGTTCCGTGGTCACGTGGTTGGTAGCCGATTTCAATTGTTATCTAACTTCTAAGCAGGGTAGGCAGTGTAGATGCCAGTAGACCAGCTGTAAAATTCCAAGGATCAATACCGCACTGTATTTAATATTAAAACCGAGGTCAGGTGTGGCTAAACAAGGCCATTTAAGAATTGTAACGGGGACGTGTGTTGGTGCCAAGCTTCTGGAAATATTCCATTCTTAGATTTTAGCTACTGACCTCTTTTTTTCTTTTTGTGTGTTACTGTTTTGAAGTGGTCAAACTACCCCAAAACAAAAAAAAAGCAATTATAAATATATGTATATAAAAAAAGTTGTATTACAAGACCAACAGTGATACGTCATTTAGCAAGTCACTGTGAAGCTTGAAAACCATTTCCTACAATTTTTCTGTCAGTACCTGACTCCGAACTATCTCGATGTCATCATAGATCCTTGCACTTTATTCGACTGTATAAATAATTAGACTTGAGATGTCAAAACTTTTAATATAGCACATGATATAACGACAAACACAAGAACAGGAAGTCAGTGACAAACATTACTTGACGTGAGATTTCATTTCTGATATGACTTAAAATACTAGTTGACGCTTTAAAGCACCACTATTTTTAGATGAAATAAACGGTTTCTTGACGTGTGTGGAGTTTATTTATTAAGAGATGATATTTTTTTCTTTTTCCCATGACGTAAACTAATATTGTGATTTGAAATTCTAATACTTGCTGAAAAACGAACATTTGGTAATATTATTAACATACTGAAGACAAAATTTTTATACTCTAGCTATAGAACGGTTATGTAATACGGAACGGAAAACTAAAACTAATATATTTATGTAGACAAGAATTACTTTTGCGATTTGTAATTAGAATTCTTAAATCTTGCAAGAAAGTCGCTCCTAAACTCACGTGCAAAAACGCGGGAATATGAAACGTTCTACACTTATAATAAAGTTTCCTTCATTTCCCATTCAAGCCGTCTCCAAACTTTTATTTTCTAAAAAGTGGGTTCCTCGTCTTCAAATTTAAATTCATCATGGCGATTACTCGAGGTTGTGCAAATCTAAACAATTGTCTTTATTATCCTATATGTATCTTTCTAGTATGCCCTCTCACTTGTCCAACACCATAAATCTCCAAACTTCGTAACATAAATGTAAAAAAAAAACGATACTTCCTTTCTCAGCCGCTCTGAACAGTTAATTCACAACTTTGTCAAAGTCAAGTTACCCAAAAACCTAAACCAGTTTACAGGTATTATCCAAAACATGCAACGAAAACTTCTAAAAGCTACCCAAATATCAAAAAGTAAATATTTACTAAAATGTAAATAAGAATTAGACCACTAACTAGCCTGCTACCTGAAACCAGATGAGTACAACAACATACAATGGACCATCAACCAAAGCAACTCCGTGTTAAATCAAGAAAAGAAATCTGTACACAACAAAAACTGGAACAACTGAGAAAACTATAACAACATGCAAGACCATACAACAACAACCTAATCTTGTTACCATCAGATCCACCACTGAACTACAACTTCTGAATAAAGGCCTCAACTTCGCTATCAACCACAAGACAGTTCCCTGCTTAGATTTAAAGACCAGCCTAGAAGATTTATCCAGAAGACTAGTGATTTTATACATAAAATAACAAAAGGCTACCTCCACCTTAAACAGCATCCAACTACAAGAAGAACTCCAGATCTCTAACCTCTGACCATCAGACTTTTATGATAGGTAATTATAACAAAATGTGGTTTCCCAAAGATCCGAAAAACAGTATCTTTAACAACTGTTAGTACCTGATGATGACTTAATCTTGTCGAAACGTTTTACATTTATAATAAAGTGTTCTTTATTACCCATTCAAGCCGTCTCCAAAATTTTATTTTCTAAAAAGTGGGTTACTTGTCAAGAAATTTAAATACGTGATATAAATATTGTTCATTGCGCATGCGTGACCGATAGTACATATTGTCTTATAGCTTTCAAGCGCAGTTTTATATAAACTGACAATGAGATGTTTACATTTTCTTGATGGAGGAAGATCCTGGTATTATAAACATATTTAACGATTGATCAAGTCCGTATTATCATGTGGTGTAGCATCACGAACATTTTCTGATAAATTTTCGTTTCATTTTCCCGTCGAAAAGCACGATCACCTTTTCCAGGGCTCATTTAAACAAAAATGATCCATCTTATCCATGCAACATGATTAAAACAAGCAAACAAACCGTCTTATCCATGCAATATGGTTAAAACAAGCAAATTTATGTTAGCTTGTTTTAGTATGAGTTTACAAGCATGGCATTTTTTATTAATTTTCATGGTAATGTAAGGAAGGAATTTTGAGCACAACAAATGACAAACCTAAATAACGTTAGCATGTTGTCCTTGGAAACTGTTGTAAAACTAGAACTAATACGCGAAAAATAATGTGGCAAATGACGTTTTTTTATAATTTCTTGATTTTTCGAAGTAGCTCTCAGTTCTGACTTTGTTAACCAGCATAGTTAAAAAATACAGGTAACGTAATTTTTTCATGTTACATAATTATCACGACACTTCGGAATACCATCACTTCATATAACATCGGGTTTTCTGTTGCGAAGTCTAGCACTTACAAAGTTCTGCTGCTTAACGGCAATTGTAAAACGTGGCGCGACGACCACAACGAACTTTCTAACGAACGTAAATGTTTTAGTTTGTTTATAGCATTCGAGAAAACCTACGCAAGGGCTATCTGTACAATCCATCCATGATTTGGAATTGGAAGACCAGAGGTAAGGCAACAAGTCAACAGCACCCACCGCCCAACTTTTGGGTACTTTTAATAAAATAATAGAATTTGACTGTCACTCTTATAACACACCCACGCCCCAGAGTGAGATATACAATTTTTCAGCTACAGACAAGCTAATCATCTGGCCACGCCCAAGCCTAGAAATTAGATGAATAAAGAGAGCGTGTAATTTTAAAGACACTTGTAACAGGTTTAAAGGAAATAACGCAATCGCTAACTCATAACGTGAGCCATGCAGAAAATAATAGATATCACAACGCTCCAGTAAGTGAAAATTGCAAGAATAAACTCCCGCCATTAACCAGACTAAGTTATCGTGGAACTGGTTCATTTTTCAGGTAACGATTAAATCAGAAATGTCAAACCAAAAACATGATGTGAGTTACCATTTTTACAGTCAAAACAATAGTCATAATTTAAATCAGTTACCGGGACGGGCGTGGCCCACTAGTTAGTGTGTGTTCGTAGTTCGCGGCCCACTGCAGCAAAACGTGCTCAGCGTTTTCGGGCTGCGCTTGCGCTCTAAGAGCGATAGTTAAATTCCACTCTTCCATCAGACATTAAAAGCTGAAAAATTAACTATAAGTTGCTGTTTACCGGCTGCGGTCCCTCTAGACTATCAGCTCAAACGGCTGTGCGTAGTTTATTGTAGTGAAATTCTAAAAAAATAAAATAAAGAAACCAACCGGTTACCAAGTTATAGTAAAAATATGTATTAAAAAGTCATCATTATTCGCATATTGATCGAGCTCATCAAAAGAAACAAAAAACGATTAAAATTAATACTGATAAAAAATAAATTTTCATAATATTGACTTGTGTAAGTCAAGTCTAAAAACACATAAACTTACCAATTAATTAGATTTTATTACTAAGTTGTCAAAAATTAAAGAATGCAATACTACAGATTAGCAGCCCCTCAGTGGCACAGCGGTATGTCTGCGGACTTACAACGCTAGAAACTGGATTTCTATGCCTATGGTGGGCAGAGTACAGATAGCCCATTGTGTAGCTTTGTGCTTAACTTCAAACAAACAAACTAGCAAGTCCCCCGATGAGTCAGCGGTAAGTTAACGGAATTACAATGCTAAAATTTAGGGTTCAATTCTTCGTGGTGGACAGAGTACAGCTAACCCATTATGTTGCTTTGTACTAAGAAAACTACAACAGACAAGCAATATTTCCTCCCCACTGGCAGCTCAGCAGCAAGTTTGAGGGCTTATACTGCTAAAAATCGGCTTCGTTTTCGCGGTGAGGACAGAGAGCCCATTGTAGTTGTGTGCTTAATAACAAACCAACGAACAATATCTCAGAAATTGGTTTAATAATCTCAGCTTGTAATTAACCTATAAGAAAAATAAACCTGTTTGTTACTTTACTGTACGTTCCTAACTAGATGAATAAAATATGGCGTCTTAAAAGACAAAAATAGAAATGGAACCTTTCACGTTCCATTTAGTGTAATCGTTATTTTTTTCTCTTTTTTGCTATATATATTCATTTACATCACTCGCTGTTTACTAATTTGTTTATTTTTTATTTGTTTACATTTATTTATGTTTATTTGATTTTAACTTATTTTAACTGTAGTTTAATTTCGTTGACTGTGCTACAAGCTATTGGAAATAGAATCGTACTGCAGGGACAGACCATTTCCATGTATAATCCTGTATTTATTTGAAACACTAAACGTTAAAAACATCAAGCAGTAGAATAGACCAGTTTGTTAAGCCGAAAGATCCAATTCTTGAACAGAAGAGAAAAAGTTTGGAATTAGGTTAAGCTAGTTAAAAAATGAGTCAGCCTTGCAACATTACAGCTTATGCTTCGAAATAACTTTTTTGTTAGTTTTAGAATTTCACCCAAAACGACAGACTGATCCTAACTTTGACTGATAAACTAATGGGAAGGCACCTATAGTAATCAGTACACACTGGCAACTGTTGGGCTACTCTTGTGTGATCAAAGAGTTAAATTTGACCATCACTCTTATAGTTCACGCACTGCCCCAAAGTGCGGAGCACGTTTTGGTGCCAATGGGCCATGAATCACTGGTTTCATAGTCTGACTACTCTAAATATACTATAACGCATTGTCGCTCATACTTATGTTTCCTTTAAATACATTAGATCATTGTTTACCAGACCAGAGAAAAAAGTGCTTCATTACAAAAAATAAATCTTATTTGATTGACCTATTTTCTAAATTAATATACTTCACATCGTTTTAATTTATTCATGTGTTATCTATTTAATGTTGATTGGTATATCAATATGTATAAATATGATAGTACTGTCTGTTGTATGTCCATGCAACTGCTTCGCAGGGTGTGAATGGATCTTCACCAAAATTGGTACGGAGGTACATTGGGTCCATGCGGGCGTACATACATATTTTCACTTTTGCGATTTTTACAACTACTTCGCCCCCTGTAGATGGATCTACACCAAAATTGGTACGGAGGTACATTGGGTCCATGCGGGCGTACATACATATTTTCAGTTTTGCGGTTTTTACAACTACTTCGCCCCCTGTAGATGGATCTACACCAAAA
>NW_013666866.1:269950-270891 GCF_000517525.1 Limulus polyphemus | reverse complement strand
TTGGTACGGAGGTACATTGGGCCCATGCGGGCGTACATACATATTTTCAGTTTTGCGGTTTTTACAACTACTTCGCCCCCTGTAGATGGATCTACACCAAATTTGGTATGGATGTTCATTGGGTCTTTGGGGGAGATACATATACATTTTCAGTTTTGCAGTTTTTACAACTACTTCGCCCCCTGTAGATGGATCTACACCAAATTTGGTATGGAGGTTCATTGGGTCTTTGGGGGAGATATATATACATTTTGAGTTTTGCGGGTTTTACCACTACCTCACTTCCTGTGGACGGTATAGAAATTTGTTGGGTTCATGGGGAAATACATACAAATTTGCGGTTTCACATTTTGTGTTTTGCATTTTTTACAATTGCATATAAGGGAAGTAACTTTTCATGTCCTAAGATAATCTTTCATTAATCATTTACATATCTTCCGTCCAGGGAACGGGTACTCCAGCTAGTTATTAAATAAAACTCCATTATAAAATACATTTTCTCCCTCAATGGTAAGTCCTGAGGACGTCTAATATTGAACATCGAGTTACGATACTCGTGGTTGGCACAACACAAATAGCCCACTGTGTATCTTGGCACAACACAAATAGCCCACTGTGTATCTTGGCACAACACAAATAGCCCACTGTGTATCTTTGCGCTTATCGACAAACACAGCATTTACGATAATAAAAAAAAACACTTTTGAAAGGAAATATAGTGACAAAATGCCCTTTATTTGTTCTTCTAATTACCGTGTGTTTTATGTTTAAGGATCCTGAAATATAGTGACAAAATGCCCTTTATTTGTTCTTCTAATTACCGTGTGTTTTATGTTTAAGGATCCTGAAATATAGTGACAAAATGCCCTTTATTTGTTCTTCTAATTACCGTGTGTTTTATGTTTAAGGATCCTGAAATATAGTGACAAAACGCCCTTTAT
>NW_013666866.1:256059-269164 GCF_000517525.1 Limulus polyphemus | reverse complement strand
GCTGTCTTCCCTCTACACTGCTAAATTACGGACGGCTAGCGCAGATAGCCCTCGTGTAGCTTTGCGCGAAATTCCAAAAAACAAACAAACCGTTTGTTAGTGATAAGTTTTTGTTGTCTTTTTTTTTATAATTTTGTACCAAAAAGTAGCAGATGCCAGATGAAACAATTCAACGGTAAATTTCCTAAAACTAGTGATGAATAAATGTGTAGTCAACCCAATCGCTTGGATCAGTGCGTATATGCAATATGATTGACTAGTGGGCCGTTTACAACTGTATTTTGTCATTTCATGTGTTATTTCAATTATGAAATTTATATTGGGTTTGTTTTTAGCAAAGAAGAGTTATTGCAATGCGTTGTTGGCAAAAATGTTTGTGTTTCGATGCAATGGGTGCATTCAGCATAATAGAGCGCCCAGATTCGCTAATTAGTCGTGGGGGATATTATATCCGCTAGATGGTGCCACCATTTCTTTGTCATTTTACCGAGCGCAAGAAAAGACCGCTACCAAAGTGAGCGCCTTTGGAGAGCTGCCACTTCTAGAAGAATTGTCAAAGTGGTGACAAGTCAAATCAATTTATTCGACATGGTCAATAAAGTCACTTATAAAACTTTAACATAAATAGAACTATGTTTCGCACCTGTTACTACCTCCATGAGAGATATTAGTATGCAGAGAATGTACTGAAGATTAGTACACTCATTATAGTATTAAAAGCGAATACTCTGAAAAACACCGATGTTCAGGTATTTATATAAAACTAATAATGGAAACCTCCAAAAACGCCAATTTTAAAATATGTAAATAAAACTATACAACAGTTGAAATAAACACCGAGAAACAGAAGTCCCATTTTTGGTTTTTAAGACATACTATCTTATAGTATAAACGATGTAGATGTTTGTTCTAAGAAGCAACAAAAAATCATTTAAAAACTTGTAGAACTAAACGGTCCCTGTAGCGGTTTAATTACACATACACACAACAAAGAAAAACTGTGCTAGACTACGCCCTTCCGGTGGGTAGAGTAGGGTTAGTCGTGGGTTTTCCCTACTTATTATTTTGTAATCCCAAGAATGATACGCCATTATCTCATATATTACTTTCTGCCTCCACAAGTTTCTGAAAAGTGGCTTCCTGCATGGGTCTTTCGAATTCGCGCACTGTCCGTGAAACTACTAAGTTATCGGGACTTTCCGAGTGCTGTTTTCGACCGTTCACTGGATGAAAAAAAAGAAAAAATCAAACTGTGTCACGGTCAACTAGAAACAGTGTCACCCTCAAGTTTTTGAAAATATTACTTAAGAGCTGTGAAAAGTACAAAATTATGAGATATGGAACGTACACCTGTAGCTACCAGGTAGCAGGGCCGTATCATGGGTAGTGCGAGAAGTGCGTTCGCAGAGGGCGCTAATTGCCCGAATGACTAACAAAGCCAATTAATGACTGCTTGCCTGCATAAAGGCAGCCCTTGCAGATGGGACGAAAAGTTCCATGTTGCCTGTTAAATGTATTCATTGCAAACAGTTGACTGCCCAGGGTCATGCACGTCCAGCTTCAACTTATTTACTAAGAATTCAGTGGTTGGTTATATTCAAAACTCAAACTGCACTTAACGATAAACTGAATGTATTCACGATATATATATATATATTTTTCAAAATTATATTTTCTAATGATTATAATAGTTTATATAAATTATTGTAAATATTTAGAATAATAAGATTTTTTTTGGTGGTTAAGGAGCGCCGAATTTATGTGTCGCCCAAAGCGCCATCAAACGAACATCCTTTGTCGCTAGGATCGTCATCACCATCAAATCATGATAGTCATTTTTGATTTAAAACGTTCAAACCCAAACCAAGGGTTTAGGATTGAACGCAACCGGTGGTGTTCAGAAAATTTTTTCTCTTCACCCCCACTCGTGAAAAGGATTTAGACTTATGCTGGAAAAAAAAAAAAAAAATTGAGAATTTGAGAATCACACGATGGCTGATCGATCGGTGGCAAGCAAAAAGCAGAGACGAACCCAGGGACGGACAGTACAACACAAAAGCAACAGCCGATGTGGAAGTTATGGAGTCCTAACGCTATCTTATATATACTGCGAACCATGGTGTCTGTCCGAGGTTTGTTTATCTCCCTTAAATGACAAAACAGGCATGAATAATGTTGATGCCAAATTTTATTTCGCAATCAGGATATTCTACACTAAATTGTTAGGAATTAATCACACTATCATTCACATTTCAAAATGTAACTTAACTTAAAGAATAAAAATGTGGATTTACCGTATGTTGTTGTTTAGCGGCTCTTCTCGTAACATAACTGAAATACTAAACAATTACTTTTCGTGGTATAAGTAGGTCAAAGCTTTGGCTCAGAGTGAAACCAAGAGTGCAACACAGTTAACCTTTTTAAAGTCCATGAAATAATTTAAATTGATATATTAACTTAAACTTTTCCCGTCACTGGGGACGGGTATTTTTGCTTGTGAATATGTGTAATGACCATTAATGCTCAACTCTATACCGGGGCCGTGACTTGTAACTTTTGATATTCTGGAAATGGATGATATTTTACTAAAGAAAAGTTTGTTTTCGACATAAAATATTCCACTGTACAAATACGGATAACTCGTTTTTAAACGTTCCAGTGTATATATAGCTTGTTTAAAATGTCGTATCTGTTCAATAATCAGTCATCTCGATCGACATTAAGAAACATTCAAACTAAACCAGTACCCTCGACAGCTCGCACTTAATTTTTCAACTGTGTGTAGTTCTTCAAAGTTTGAAATGTTGAATGATATTATGATTACAACTGGAACTTGTCCCTAGGTTATTCGCCTATGATAATTTATATTTAAACCAATTTTCTACATTACACTACAAGACACTCTAGTAAATAATAAGTTCTAATAACAGGTTAGCAAAATTCTGAAACGTTACACGCTAAAATTTTACGTCGAATTTGAAGTGTTTAAACTTTTTATTTCAATACCAGAGTGATACACTGTGTGTTAATAATAACACAAAACACGGTTCAACAATTCCAAAAACAAATAAATAACCACCTGTTATAAAGCATTAACAAGAGCACTGATTGTAGAATAACTTTATTATTACTTGCTCGATCTGGGGATTTCCCAAGGCAAGCAACAAAGCTGGCAGTTATAAGGTACATTATGTAATAACTTCTATCAGAAGAGCTGCTAAAATACTGCAATTATAATTAAAATTAATATTAAACAGTCTTAATTATAAGCAACAGGCAAGCTACAAAAATCTTCTCTGCCCAAAGTCATCAGTTCGGAACTTCCATTGAAACAGATACTTTGAAATGCCTTTCTTCCCTATAAGTAACAGGCAAGCTACGAAAATGCTTCTCTGCCCAAAGTCATCAGTTCGGAACCTCCATTGAAACAGATACTTTGAAATGCCTTTCTTCCCTATAAGTAACAGGCAAGCTACGAAAATCTTCTCTGCCCAAAGTCATCAGTTCGGAACCTCCATTGAAACAGATACTTTGAAATGTCTTCTTCCCTAGCCTACGCGTCGTGTTTTTGTGAACAAGTAATATTGCAAGACGAGACTTGAACTACTGACTTGCTTTTTCTGTTACGTCTTCTATTTTTCTATATATATAAAACCACTCGTTAGAGAGAGAGAGAAAAAAATCACCGAAATATTATTGAATTTATTTACTCTCACAAGTTTCTACACTGGGTTTGTAAATATATTTGACAGTTAATTTAAAAAATTCTCTTCAGTGAAACAAAGTTCTATATGTTCTCCACTGTGAGAATAAATTCGTCTAGTATTTAAGTAAACAAGATAATTTTATAGACTCGTCTGATATGGCTATAATATTCGTCTTCACTAACCCTGTAACTAATACTAAGGATAACTGTTCCAGTGAGATAGCAAAGAAAAGAAGGGTTAAAAAGTTTTTGTGTGTGTGCCAAGAACAGAAATTAAAAGGTGCTTTAATGAAGGGAGATAAAATATTGGTTTAAAATTATATAATATATGCAGTCTTTAGTCTTCTTGAATCAGTTATCTTTCATTGCATAAATTTAAGTGGCACACGACTTTCTTGATGTCTTAAAAAATTATCATGTATACATATTTGCGTTGTAATACAAAATTTATATAGGTGGCTCATTAACCTATAGATGGCGACGGCGTATAATTTAAGTCGCAGGGCATGATACAAGTTCGTGTTAAACAAAATATTTAATGCAAAATGATGGTTATTATCAATGAACCCAAGGCCCAGGCACAACTATCAAAATCTTCTTTTCTTTTCATTTCAAATTCTCAACTTGTATAACTTGAACTTTCAATTATTGTTGGGTAATTATAGTACAGTAGATAACAAAGGGCTTTTTTACTATGAAACTATACATTTGAAGTAAAGTTTAAAGTTACTTTTATAGTTATTTATCTATGTTATCCGTTGATTTTTAACATGCTGTTAGATATACACGACTGTTTAAGTTAATTCGAGTGTTACGATTTAGATGGCTTAAGTATAGAGCGAGTTTTAAATTTAGTTATATTTAGAAGTGATAGTTTATCGCAGGTTTGTTTACGTACCTGTGCATATATCATACGTTGTGTAGTTCAATTGTTGTGAATTAGCGCTTGTTGTATTATTGCGTCATGTTACTAGAAACTTCTAAGTTTTTCTTGTTGTTTCAATCGAGTATTATTGCATCATAATATCCTCTAGTGTGTGGAACGTTCTAGGCCTCTGTCTATAAATACGTGTAAAAAAATGCAGTTCGAGTTAGATAGACAAAATTAGTTAGAAATATATAGAGATAGATCTAGACTGCGTGATTGAGAATTTAGTCAAAAAAGAACCTACAGTGGCGATTTCTAAATTGAAAATATCACAGATTGTATTGTAATAACAGAGTAAAGAGAAATAATTTGTCTTCTCAATTGTGTTTTAAAGTAACTGAACCAACCTGTGTAGACTTTTGACGAAAAGAGACGATAAGTTAAGGCTCTGGATACACCTGTGTAACGAACATTTCTACATATGTTTGTCTTGTCTTAATATATTATCTTATAACAAATGGATTGTGTGCTGTTTGTTTATTGTTGAAATTTATCGCCAGCAAGTCATATACACCTACTGTAAAGAATCTGGCCATATATATAAAACCTGACACACACCAACTAACTATATGACAAAAATATTAATTACTTTTCCTAAAATACAATCAACAAATGAGCCATAATAATCAATAACATGTATTGTGCATCCTAAGTTCCATGGCTTGTTCTCCATTACCGAAAAAAACAAAAAACTCATGCTCTACACTTTGGGGCTATGAATATTATAAGAGTGATGAATAAAAAATCCCACTATTCAATTAAAATGGCTCATGATTTGGGCTGGTGATCATTTCATAATTCGAAACGACTAACTTTTCGCGAAGTTCATTAAACAGCAACTAATCAGAAAATTGTAATTTGGGCTTACTTATGATCAGGCCTGGCATGGCCAGATGGTTAGGGCACTCGACTCGCAATCTGAGGGTTGTGGGTTCGAATCCCTGTTCCACCAAACATGCTCGCCCTTTCAGCCGTGGGAACGTTATAATGTGACGGTGAATCCCACTATTCATTGGTAAAAGAGTAGCCCAGGAGTTAGCAGTGGGAGGTGATGACTATCTACCTTTCCCCTAGTCTTACACTGCTAAATCATGGACGGCTAGCGCAGATAGCCCTCGTGTAGCTTTGCGTGAAATTCAAAAACAAACAAACTTATGATCAACATGGAATTATATCTAAATATTTTTGAAACTTGAAAGCCCCCCAGTGGCACAGCAGCATATCTGTGGACTTACAACACTAGAAACCGGGTTTCGATACCCGTTGTGGGCAGAGCACATATAGCCCATTTTGTAGCTTTGTGCTTAACTACAAACAAACAAAGTTTTATCTGGTTTTTTTTTCGTAAATTATTGCACAATAAGTATTTTGTCACTGTTATAAGAGGCATAAAAGGAGTATAAAAGAAACACGTTCAATCCCAATTTTACCTAAATGATACGAATTCTCTACCCAAATGGTACATATCTAAATGATTTTACTCGTTAATCACAAAACGATTTTAATTGTCTTTATATAAAGAAAATCAATAATCTTACAAGGATCAAGTTGAATCCAAGAAAATCAAATTACCATTCTACGTAGGCCTACAAAAATGTTACCTATTGGCAACTGGACAGGACAATACTACTAACTCAAGGAAAACCAAATAATACAATAAACTTAGTTAAGTGCATTCGAGAGTATAAATTCACCGGATAAAAATACTTGCATAAAGAAAAAAAGGAGACCAAGGAGCTTGAATAATAGCTATTTGTAACAAAAATAAATACCCGTTGAAAAAGACTGAAAGAATAGTAAAATACAGAAGATCAAAACTGCACACAAAGGTAAATTATAATCCAACTCCTCATTTTGTTTGTGGCCACGACATCGCTACCTTTTTGTGCAATTTAGCACACCCACGACCACAATAAAAACCATATTGTTTGTTGTTAAGCATTGCTAAGCAATGGGCTATATGTATTCTGCCCACCGAGGGTATCGAATCCCGATTTTTAGCGTATCAACCCCTTAAACTCACCGCTGAGCAACTAGAAGGCGATAGAAAATAAATCAAAACAGCCAAATATAAATAAAAAGATCCAACGAGACTTTCATTGTTATAGGCTGCATGGCTTGTAAAGATTTTACAAGCTATTTGCTAAAAAATTAAACCTTCCATCTTGAACTACATAGTAAATGAATCGAACGAACAACTGAACGTGAACTGACTTATAATACGTGATTAAAAATGGCGTTACGACGTCCCTCTAAGATTTATTTATGTACATATACTATAATGTAATATAATTTTAATTTTTTATGGAAATTACTTCATTCTGGTATGGAAATGAAAAAAAAAAGGTTATATATGTCATTTTGGAATGGTTAAATGACGTATTAAACAACGACCACTGAATAATTAAATTTTCTACCAGAACTGTGGAATGTTTTCATTTACCAATAGAAAGTCAATATCTCTCACTAACACAGGCCTTGAAAATTACATAAAAATAGGATTTTATGTTGATAAAATTTACAGACGACGAAAGTATATTTGATAGGCTTAAACTAATATATTTTTGAGAACATTTTAATGTGTTTAATTCATATAAGGATTTTTTATGTTGGCACATCTTTAAAAAATGTGTATCATGAACTGTGTTAGTGGTTCATAATAGGGATCGCAAGGAATTGCACAAAACCCTAATAGAGTGTCTGGGCAAAAGGACATTAAACAGTAAAGATTTACTTGAAACAACATTTAAAACCTTTACTATTCACTGCTAAGTCTGCACACATGTACAAATATACAAATCCGCTCAAAAGGGCCCGTTTGTAATTATTATTATTATTCTCTTGTCAGCCTACAACAAAAACTGCTTGGTATATTGCGCCTAAACCTTTTGAAGAATACTAAATAAGATACTTTGAATATCATAAGGATATTTAAAAGTCGATTTGTTTCATCTGTATTTTACATCATAATTCAGTGTAAACGATGTTATTATTATTCCTTGAAGTTAGCTTTCTTACAAATATCTGGTATTCCTTAAAAAACTCAAGTAGAGGGTGAAACAGGAATTCCTATTCAATAGTAGATGAACATTAGATAACTGAAACATATACATACTCAATGTTTAGGGATCCAACTCCTATATTATGTTTGAAGTGAAGGAGTAAAAAGATAATCAATACGCATAATATTAAATTTTATTTCACACATTCGTGGAATAATGACTTTAAAAAACACGAAGGCTTATTTAAAGCGATGTTTTAGATGTATATGTTTTATTTGAAAAGGCAGCTTTTATACTGGCAAAAGTTTATACGCGTTTAGTGGGGACGATGTCTTAGTATAGGCGTATATTTGCCCATTTCTATGCATTATATAAGATAATTTAGTTGCACAGAAATTATAAATGCTCACTAAATTCTCAAACAAATCTCCATGACAATCTCCAACTGCAGCTTAAAATTTTACATCTCGAACTAATGCGATCAAATAGTCAATAGCTACAGTAAATCATCGTGTACCTTATTAGCTAGCTGTTATCGACGTTTATTTTGATTACAATGTATAAAGTTAGTTACCATATCAAGTACTCCTTTGCCCATAGTTGAACATAAAAACCAGCCAACAAGATAAATAAAAAATTTATAATTTACAAATCTGTAAATAGGATCATAAAAAGTAAGGAAACAAGGCTGGATATACTTTAGATATCACTTACTCAAACTACAAATCCTTATTTTAACTTCACCAAATGTAATTCTAGGTAACAGTATGGAGCCAAAACAAAGAGTTGTAGTTTGAGTAATGATGTTTACAGTATCTCCAGTCTTGTTCCCTAATTTTTTTGTGATCCCTATTTGCAGGTTTTAGAATTCCCAAGTTTTTATTCATCTTGGTTAATTCAGGTTATTTATGTTTATTATAAAAGTGGTGTTTGAACGTTTTTGTTAAAGATTATCTGTAAAATTACATCCCGAAGAGTGACATTTGAAGTCACGAAGCTGGTAGAAAATTATAAAAAAGAGAAAAATAAATAGTTCAAGGATTGTACTGTTTTTGTATCCACAAGTGGAAACTTGTTGGTTTTGTGGTTCAATATATATATATATATTATATGTTGCACATAGTCGTTTTGGTGTCGTCTAGTGTACGGTTTGGAGAAAAAAACAGACATATAAACAGTAGTGAAAGTAACTTTAATTTCTTACCAGTACGGTAGTAATGTTTACCCTCCCCTCCATCCATTCACCCACTTATATTTTATGCAAATTAATACTGCTCATTTATGCGGACTGAAACTTCAACATTTTAGTATACAAAGTTTAACATTAACAACTATTACAGTTAATAGAAAATAAAGTCTATTTAAATTTGATTTGAAAACATTTTTTTCATGTTGGAATGGAATCAAAAATAGTTCGTGGATCACGTGCACGCTTCCCACCTGACTGGGAATAGAGCCAGGATCGTGGTGTTTTTACGACAATGTAACTCGAAACCCAGATATCAGGAAAAACTGTTATGATAAGACAAAAAATAAAACGACCTTACACGATGATTTGCCGGTATGGCATACTGGCACTAACATTTTTACCCGTACGCCGCCGTACCGGCCCTTATCGATTTACTTTCGCCAACTGATATAAAGCTAAGTTTGTGTCTATTTGGTCGCTATTTTTAGCCATCTGTTCCTTAAACGTTTACTTTTTTTTTTAACAATCATCACCAAACTTGACACAGTGATATAGGATGACATGAAGAAGGTCATGAAGGGGCTGGGGTTGGACCTTCATCTTCTATATAAATAAACGTCTATATGTGTGTGTATTTGTTCCTTATACGTTTCCACATTTCTTAATCAATCAGCATCCAACTAATTTCATATTGACAGAATTCTTGAAAACAGTATGTCTTTTATTTCAGTATTGGTACCGTTATGTATTTTCATTGCACTTTTAATGTTTATTATGTTAAGAAATAAAATAAAACAGAAGCACATTTCTTCTCCTTTGTTACAAACGAGTATATATTTCACCCGTCCAACGAACGGGTGCTCCACCTAGTGGCTTATAAATAAACTACTTATTTTAAGAGTTTGTCGAGTTTGAAGAAAGATAGAGATGCAAGTAGCCTACCCGTCGTAACAGTTTGTCGAATGTACAATTTAAAGAGAAATACATATATATTACCCCTTGTTGTAATAGTTTTGAGAGAAGCAGACACTTAAGTAATACACTTGTCGTAACAGTTTTCTTTACTTTTATAAAACCTCAGTTAACACTTGTTATTTCCACGAAGTTGCATAAAATGAACTTTCGGAGACTGAAAATATGTATATATGTATGCCGAAGAATTATTTCATTACTGTGCGAGTTTTTTAAAGATTTTATTTTATTTTTAATTATTCACTTTTAGATGTTAGTCCTTGATAGCTAGGGGAGAACAATAATCTTGTGCTCCTCAGAGTATATTTCGGGCGTTCATGTGATCTTTTTCTTTTTTTTAGCCGATTATTCGTTAAATAAGTAAAGTTCGGCTTATTTCCTCAAGGTGAAAGATCGCTAGGAAAATTATTCATCTAAATATTAATAAAATAGTCTTAAGTCTTTCACCATTTTTTTTAGTGTCATTTTTTTCTTCTAACAACGGAGTTTCGCTTATTAAAAGCATTGAAGTACATACTGAGTAGATATATATATAGGTAACTCAAGAAAATATTAAATTAACAACTTACCTGGCACAAACTTCGAGTTTATTGGCTGTAAGCAATATATAAGTACGCAGTGTTTCATGAGGTTAACCTGGAACCTTCATTTATTCCACCAACTTTGTAGATGCTTGTAAAGCTAATCAAAGAATCTCTTTATTCGCACAGAAATAACTCCAACTATTTATTCACATAGAGATGACTGAATCTCTTTATATACACAGAGATGATAGAATATCTTTATTCATTCAGAGCTGATTTAATCTCTATTGATATGACCGAAACTCTTTATTGAGGAAAACGGTAGTGGCACAGAAAAAAAAATGACGGCCAACACATAGCCTATGGGAACGGTAACGCTAGAACACACGCAAAGAAGCTATGGCTCATGTCCCCTAGTGACACAGCGGTATGTCTGCGGACTTACAACGCTAGAATCCGGGTTTCGATACCCGTGGTGGGCAGAGCACAGATAGCCCGTTGTGTAGCTTTGTGCTTAACTTTAAAAACAAACAAACAGCTATAGCTCACAAGCGCTTGATCATTCATATACAAAACTACTGGGCAAGTTCGGCCAACCTTTATCAGTGGCAAAAAAAAAAGGAGGTTGAAATTCGCCCGTTTCTACTTCTTCTCTTTAAGCTGTAACTTAAAAATGAAGCAAGCTTTTCAGCCAAGTCTCACACAAATATACAGTGCTAAGTGTAAATTAGTTTCCTACAATACTAAAGTAGATTTCCTACAATACCCAAACTAGATACAAGGTTTAAAAGGTTGAGATTTTAAAGTTGGCATACTTCACTACACTACGACATTTTGTAATTGCTATAACAACGGGTAGTTAGCGCAGTGCCACCTAAAAATGTATACTAACAAGCAAGTAACAAAATTCAAAAACTGGTTGACAAAAAGAAAACAGAAAAAAAAGAAAGAGATGCTAGTATGCTCTGTGCAAATCCCTTTAGTCCACGATCCTCCACACATTGTACTTACACAATGCAAGGAGGGGTGGAGTGAAAGAGGGATTTGCCCAGAGTATAATATCAACAGTATGCTCTGTGCAAATCCCTTTAGTCCACGATCCTCCACACATTGTACTTACACAATGCAAGGAGGGGTGGAGTGAAAGAGGGATTTGCCCAGAGTATAATATCAGCATCTCTTTTTGTTTTTGTTCTTTTTGCACCAATCATCCCTACATCCTATTAAGAATATTCTAATTTTTTTTTTTTTACTTACTTGTTCACTGAACAGGTGACTGAATCTCTCTTTTTTTTTTCACACACGTAGATAAGATAATCTCTTTATTCACACATGACTGAATAAATCTAGATTTTTACCTAAATACCCAAATAACAATCCTGCCCGTCATAATTTCTAAAAACAAATATGGCCATGGAGAAGCTTTTTTTTTTTTTGGTTGACTACAACATAAAAGATGTTTCCTTTCTTGCATAAAGAACACGACTCCCTTTATAAGTATCATTGAATAAATAGCTTACAACGGACATTTACCTCCTAACAGCCTTTTGTGTACAATGGATATTTGTTCCCTTTACAAGAATATTCCACACAATGAAGTACTTAAAACTGTAAAAACATCCTTAAACCTTTCCAATCTACTAGAAGCTCAGAAAGTAACCGACCTTACCAGTCTTATCTCTAAATAACTTTGAATTCACCAACAAACATTACCTTCAGATTAACAGTACCACAATGGATACCAAGATGGTTCCTAACTATGTAAACATGTTCATAGGCCATATTGAAGCCAGCAAAGCCATGTAAAACTTCACACTTGGAAACGTTACATAAATGGCAATTTGTTTATTTATTTTAACAGTCGGTTCTGAATCACTTAAAAACTTTTCATGTGCTAACACTTTTCACAAACAATAGAGTTAACTTGACGTGACTCTATTATTTTAATAACGGCCGTTTACATACCGATTTATATAAAAAGATTACCGATAGACCACAATACCTTTTCTATATAAGCTGTTACCCCACTCACACTAAAATTAATGTTACTTACATTATATGGCCTGGTGGTTAGGGCACTCAACTCGCAAGCTGAGGGTTGTGGGTTCGAATCCCCGTCCCACCAAGCATGCTCGCCATTTCAGCCGTGGGGGCGTTATAATGTGACGGTCAAGAAGAATAAAACAAGCCACGTTTCAAAGATGCTATGAACTGATAGTCAAATGAAAAAACTAAAAACACTCAACGGAAAATCATCCTTAAACAGTGTAATACCAAAGAGTCAAACAAAATTCCTCTTTTTATTACCTATAACTTTAAATTCAGAAATATTTCACAAATTCTAAAAAAAAAGTTATCATTTACTACAATTGAATGATCGCCTAAGACCATTTTTTTTTCGTCACCGTTGTTTCAAAGATATTCTTGTTTGTGCGAAATGAATGAGAACTAGCCGTGTAAATAAAGTGAATGACAATCAACCGTGTAAATAAAGTAACTGACAACCAACCGTGTAAATAAAATGATATACAACCAACCGTGTAAATAAAATGATATACAACCAACCGTGTAAATAAAATGATATACAACCAACCGTGTAAATAAAGTAACTGACAACCAACCGTGCAAATAAAGCGAATGACAATCAACCGTGTAAATAAAGTGAATGACAACCAACCGTGTAAATAAAGCGAATGACAACCAACCGTGTAAATAAAGTAACTGACAACCAACCGTGCAAATAAAGCGAATGACAACCAACCGTGTAAATAAAGTGAATGACAA
>NW_013666866.1:252488-255382 GCF_000517525.1 Limulus polyphemus | reverse complement strand
AATAAAGTGAATGACAATCAACCGTGTAAATAAAGTGAATGACAATCAACCGTGTAAATAAAGTGAATGACAATCAACCGTGTAAATAAAGTGAATGACAACCAACCGTGTAAATAAAGCGAATGACAACCAACCATGTAAATAAAGCGAATGACAACCAACTGTGTAAATAAAGTGAATGACAATCAACCGTGTAAATAAAATGAATGACAACCAACCATGTAAATAAAGCGAATGACAACCAACCATGTAAATAAAGCGAATGACAACCAACTGTGTAAATAAAGTGAATGACAATCAACCGTGTAAATAAAGTGAATGACAATCAACCGTGTAAATAAAGTGAATGACAACCAACCATGTAAATAAAATGATATACAACCAACCGTGTAAGTAAAATCGTTGTGTAAAAACTATCGACTTTGTTTTGACAGATATGATCAAAAACACTTTAAAATTAATACAGAAATTTCTTACATAACAAAACCTATTTATCTCGTACTGAGTGAACTATATAATCATCAGTAAGTTACCACCTCTTAAAACAACTTGGTCATTCTATTAATGAACGTAGGCATCGAAACTAAGTTTATAACTAAAGCTATTAAAGAAAGGAAAGAAGACGGTTCATCATTATGGAATAAGCCTAGATCCGGGAATTGGTGACCTTTGGCCATAAATTACTTACTTCTCTGACAAATAACGAATTTTCTGCTTCGTATGGTGTGACTTGTTTGTTTTTACCTCTAATACTTCTTGATACTTGTCATTTACATATAATAACTGTACTTTTTTTTTTCTTAATAGTTAATACCTATTACAGTTTACCTTTTAAGTTAAATTGTTTAAACAAAAACATTTTAACCTCTTTATATTCAACATTCTCGTTTCCCGATTTATCCTTGTGGTGTTACACAATGGAAATTAGTCACACCCACAGCACTCCTTTGACAAAACACTTCCGGGCTGTCATGGTAACCTACTTTGTGTAACCATGACGTCACTCCACTTTTCTCACACTTTAATTAACTTAATCTTTACCGGTTTGCCCCTGATGAAGAAGGTCTAACTTCCGAAAGCACTTGGGTTATAGGGTTTATTATTTTTTGTCTTCAATGTATTTCTGAAACCTACGTTTTCTCCTAACATCATGAATAAAGAACTATGTTTATTACATAAAAAAATCGACTTCGGAAGAAACTTAAAGACGTGAAAAAGTTGTCGCAACATGAAACAAACAAAAATAAATATTTTCGAGACAAAAGTTTGGACAAAAAAAAGTTGTTTTTTTTCAAATCTCTTGTTACATTTTGGGCGGTTTCATCGCGCACATCCATGGTTATAATGGTGAAGCGTTAAAATAATACTCATAAATAGTTTAGTACAATGTTTATATTTGTCTCATATTTTATATTAAATTGTTATATGTTACTACACAATTACTACAGAAAATCAAAATTAATTTTGAAAGGACGTGGGTGATGTAGAAGAGATTTCACGAATAGATCAGTATGTTACACTGAATGCTATGTAGATAGATATACATAAATATTTGAACACATAATGTTACCACCATTAACTTACTCTAATCGACACTTAAACAGCAATTTATCGACAGCAAAGAATGGTTAGTGATATTCAAAACATTTACTGTCAACTTCGTACAGGATACTTGTTATTCTTGAGCGTCTGGCATTTCTAAGTTTGTACTGATTCTTTCTCTACCTGAAGTTAGAAAGAAAAATAATAACAATTAGATTGTTATATATAAAAACAAATCATACATACACACATAAAAGATAATTTTTAAATATTTTTTCGACCAAATCACAGCTCTTCCGTGGCTCAGCTGTACGTCTGTAGGCTTTTAACGCTAAAAACCGGGTTTCGATACCCAAGGTGGGCACAGTACAAATACCCCATTGTGTAACTACTTTGCGCTTAACAACAACATCCTATTTTATGCTAATTTTAGAAAATTCTTAAAAACCCACATCCACATTTAAAGTAAATATAGATCCAATAGAATGAAGTATTATGTCGTCAAGAAATTAATGTCGCCTTTTTTTTTAGCTGAAAAAACCAGAACAACTTGTATATCAAAACAAAACATTTATTTAATGAAATAGTCTCCATTTTATCGATGGTGCTTTTCCATCTTACAATCAGGTTGTTCATGTCCTTCTTAAAGAAATCACTTGGCTTTGAAGCAAAAAACATGGCGATGTCCTCTTTAACATCTTCCACATTTGCATACGTTTTCCCATTAATATGGTGTTGCAGTGAACGAAAAGGTTGGTAATCTGATGGTGCCATATCTGGAGAATATGGTGGGTGGGGGAGAACTTCCCAACCAAACTCCATAATCTTGTGTTGTGTCAAACGTGTCACATGTGGACGTGCATTGTCGCGGAGAAGAAGAACACCTTCCCGATTGACGAGTGAAGGGCGTTTCTGATGAAGGGCTTGATTTAAACGTTCCAGTTGCTGACTATAGATCTCTGCATTGACAATTCGCTGTGGATTGAGGATTTCGAAATGAATTACTCCTTTGATGTCCCACCAAATGAAAAGCATCACTTTCTGCGGATGGAGTCCAGGTTTTGTGGTCGGAAGTGATATTTGTCTGGGACTGAGCCATTGTTTTTAGCGTTTAATATTCGCATAGAGAATCCATTTTTCATCACCGGTGATAATTCTGTGCGAAAATGGTTCACGCGCATTACACGCCAGAAGAGTTCGTGAGGCACCCAAACACCTTCTTTAAGGAGTTTTTACATATTCCTTAGATGTTTACGTATTGTTTCATGAGAAACATGCAATTTCAGTGCCATTTTATGAGTGTGTTGCCTTGAGTTAGCCTCAACAAGCGTCTTCAGAGCATCAATATCAAT
>NW_013666866.1:243583-251512 GCF_000517525.1 Limulus polyphemus | reverse complement strand
CTTTAAGTACGACCGAGTTTTTTGTGCATTCGTAATATAATCTACAAAGCTTCTCATGTGGGAACAACGCATTTTCAAAAGGACATTTAAACTGTACTGGCCCTGTAATAATAATCAGCCAAAAATATAAACATGAGTACATATTTAAAAGGATATTTAAACTTTACTGGTCCTACAATAATAATTAGCAAAAAAAACATAAACATGACTACATATTTGACAAAAATCCCTCAAACATTTATATTTAATTTATCAACTATGTACAATCAAATTTAAATGTACTGTTTGTTTACAGTTATAGTGACATTAAAGAACTTTAATTAAACACGGATATCAAAGACTTAAATTATGTTTAAGAGAAAGAATGTATATATTTTCTGAAAGACAAATCTGCTTTTGAAGCTTATCAGACTAGCTTGAATCAATGACTTAATTGTTAACCCTTCAAATGATTCTAGTAAGTAAAATCGAAGAAAATAGTGTAAATAAATAGTTGTAACTGCTTAGAACGTTAAAAATACTACGTATGTTTCACACAGGTAGCTAACGTTCGATACTGCCGATAATGTGCAATCATCTTTGAAAATAACCTAAACATTTAATAGTTATTTTTTCTTTAAAAAACACGATTCCGACACTTCAAGGCACATGAGTCGTATATCAATTTGTTCGTCCTCGTTGAGTACGAGGCTACGTGAGATCAATAGTTTTTGGCCTTTCTGAACAAAGCAACATTTATTTGTTATATCATATATTAATGCTAAAGCAACTAAGGCTATGTGCTGCTGTCCCTAATTTTGAACTCCCGGCGGTTCAGTGACACGTCTGAGAACTTATAACACTAAAGATCGATTTCCGATACCCGAGATTAGCCCATTGTGTAGCTTTGTGCTTAACTTCAAACAAACATTATAAATCCGTTATGAAATAAACTATGTTACGCATTATCAATATGAATAAAAATGGACGTGTATTCTTTTTAAGTCGCAATAGATGTATGATAAAGTAAATCATGTTACAGATTATCAAAACGAAGAACCACGAACGTGGACGTTTACCTTTTTAAACCATTATACCTCCAGGGTGAAATAAGTTATTGTATAGATTACCAGTGCGAATAACCATGCGCGTATCCTTTTTAAACAAAGGTATCTGATACTTCTAGTATCTTACAATATACTAGGACATAAAGTTACAAAGCCTTGATAAAAATGTAATTTATATCAAATTACTTAACTGAAAAATATAGATGAAATACTGAATTCTGAAAGTAATGTAACAGTATACGCCCTGATGAAAATCTAACTGCATTAGAGAGGTAGAACATTGCTCTCTAGTGAAGGTCATGCCTTCGGTGTAAGTTTAATTAACTATTATTTTATTGCATAGATATATTACACACTGTTATTACACATAGCAACGACACCTATTGCGAAAGATGCCTTAAAGTTATGTTTTAAGGTTTCTATGAAGTATTGACAAACCTCTGGTAGGACACTAACAACGTCACTATTAATGATTGCTGTTTATCGTTATACTTAGAAGAATGTTTGTAACTGTGTGTAAATACATAGGAGTACACAGGCACCTGATATAGAACTATTTCGAAGATATTGCCTCCCAGTGGTTCAGGTTTAAG
Organism: Limulus polyphemus; assembly: GCF_000517525.1. NCBI lineage: Eukaryota > Metazoa > Arthropoda > Merostomata > Xiphosura > Limulidae > Limulus > Limulus polyphemus. Next base: position 249,873 of record NW_013666866.1, on the reverse strand, counting down.
TCTCTAAAAATCGGGTTTCGATACCGAGATGGGAAGAACATAGCCCTTTGTGTAACTTTACGCTTAACATCAACTAAACCAATCGAACATAGAAGGTTTTGGCTTGAAATTACGTTGCTGTAAGTTAAGTAAGTAATTTTCTATATAATTCTGCAAGTACTTTTCTTTGTAATTAAAGAATAAACTATATAAGTTGACTAAGTAACAGTATCTTTGTATATTCTGTTACCGTTTAAAGTTTAACTAATATTTAGATAGTTTGTAAATATTTCCATGCTGTGTTTCTATATTATCATTTAGCATCTAATTTCGAGCTGGTTCCTGTTTATTTGTGTATGTAATGTAATCAGACAGTAAATGTTGCCTCGTTTTACTAAATTTACTAAAAGTGTACGTTTTGGGCTTGGTGGTATCAGTTTAAATTATACACAATAGAAAGGACGTTTATGTTATTTCTTCGAATTTACATTGGCTAAGGGAACACGATTGGATTAACGAGATTCCCACTGTCCCTATCTACTATCTAGCGAAACCACAGCCAATGGAACGGGCTTGGAAAACTTGGCTTACAGTTTAAGTTATACACAATAGAAAGGAAGTTTATGTTATTTCTTCGAATTTACATTGGCTAAGGGAACACGATTGGATTAACGAGATTCCCACTGTCTCTATCTACTATCTAGCGAAACCACAGCTAATGGAACGGGCTTGGAAAACTTGGCTTACAGTTTAAATTATACACAATAGAAAGGACGTTTATGTTATTTCTTCGAATTTACATTGGCTAAGGGAACACGCTATGTTGGGTAATTTAATGGATTTCTTAATCTGAATGTGACTTTGATAGAATAAAGTATATATGAAAAACTGCATTACAGATTTTGGTCTCGCTAGGTTTAGAAATATTTGAACAAACCTCAATCAGGCATATATTAATCCCTTGGTGATAAGTAGAAAGAGATATTAAAACAGATAAAGCACTAGAGCCAGACAAAGTTTTCCTCTGGGTTTTAAAGGAGGTCAAAAATCAAATATGCAATTCTCTCTATCTTACATTTTTAGTAGATCAATGGATGGTGGGTAGGTGTCTGAGGATTGTGGAATTTCCCTGGAAATTATAGACCAGTTAGTCTTACTTCTGTAATGGAAAAAAAAAGACTTTAAAATTTATTAAAAGAATATTTACAAAATCCTTTAACGAAATATGATATTATAAAAGAAAGCCAACATGGATTCACCAAAGAGAAATCATGCCTTACCAACCTGTTATCTTTTTTCGAAAGTGCTACTGGACAATTGGAAGTGTGTGGGCTTGGTGTACTAAAATTTTCGAAATGTTTTTGATAAGGTACCACACAAAAGATTAACTATACAAGTTACATCAATAGAGACCAGAATAAAAGTAGTTAAGACTGTAGGATGTTTGGACGGTAGAAAGCAAAAGGTTGTTATTAATAATGTCCAGTTAAAATAAACCATTACTAGTACAGTGTCTCACGGGTCAGTGTGAACTATGTTTTTATGTATTTGAAGCCCCCCAGTGGCACAGCGGTATGTCTGCGCACTTACAACGCTAGAATCCGGGTTTCGATACCCGTGGTGGGCAGAGCACAGATAGCCCATTGTGTAGTTTTGTGCATAATTACAAAACAATGTATTTGAATAAATGGTATTGATTAAAGCATCATCAGTAGATGAGTAAACCTTGCTGGTAATTAAATTATGGGATTTATAACTGTATTAAAGATGTTGAGATATTACAGAAAGAGTTGGATTAATTTATAAGTTGGGCAAATGTTTTACAAATGGCCTTTAATTATAGTAAGTGCAAGGTAATGATTTCGGTTAACTTGAATCCCCTCAACTGCGTGAATGAAATAAAGGATTTTGACATGGTGGTGGATAAGTCACTGAAGAAGTGCCCTATTGCTGGTGGTAAAGCCAATAGAATTTTAGGGTAGATTTATATACATATTTATTAAAAGTCAAATATACAAATTACTAGTTAGGCCTCACTTGAAATACAGTGCACAGCTTAGGTCTTCTCTAAAAAAAGTATACTGACGTATTAGGAAAGGTCAAGAAGAGGGTTACCAGGATGATTCTGGAGATGGAAGGGTTATTTTACAGGAAAATATCAATATTTTATCTTAAGAAAAAAGGGTAAAAGATGATATTACTGAAGTTCACTATCTTATGCAGAATATCAATAGAATAAAGATCTCTGATTTCATGATGCTGTATTCTGAAGCTAATAGGACACGAGGACATAAATTTAAAGTTTGAAAAGACAGCCTAAGCTCCAGTTAAGGCAGTTTTAATTGCAAACAGAATAACTGCTTTATGGACAGTGGTGTATTTAACATCGGAGCAACGCATCGACGGGCCACTCATATTGCGGGCCCTCAAAGTAATAAAAAAAACTTATAAACTTATATACCTATAGCTGAAGTACGAACGGCACCATAAGAAAATTGCACCGAGTAGTTTGAAGTATTAAAAACGCTTCTGCTTATGGAATGCATTGTTGTCAGAAGTAGTGGAAGCTATCCCTTTGCAGTAGTTTAAGGGATGAATCGACGATTTACCGAAAAGTAAAGGATGGGTTTAAATGTTTCTTTTCTCAAGGGTGGATGTGCAGGAACAGCCTCAATAGACCATATGATTCTTTGTTGTCCATATCTAATGTCGTTAGAAAAACAGAAGCGTATGATGCTGTTTTCTAAGGTTGTATTTTATTTTACTTTTAGTTTAATCTAATAATTTAGTACTAGTTTGGAGTTAAAGTGATAAAGTTACGTAACTGTTATGACTCTTATTAAAGTTAACTCTGAAAGTTAAGTGCTTGTATTTTCTTGTCCTGTAAATAAACTGTATTCGCCCTGTTTGAGAATTCTTTTTGATTTTCACGTTTTTGATTACAGGATTACTGACGTTGATTGTTGTGCAAAGCCACACAATGAGGTATATGCGCTCTGTACAATGAGAAGAATAGAACCCCTGATTTTAGTACTGTAAACCGCAACCTACTGGGGGGACTACTGACTTGGAGAAATTTAAAACACACTATGAAGTTATTCAGGGCTGTTCAGAACAAGTGGCATGCACCATAGTCAGTGAATTGAAGAAATCAGGAATGTATGTGATAATGCCAAACGAAGCAAAGGGCTTCCCAGTGGCACAGCGGTATGTCTGCGGACTTACAACGCTAGAAACCGGGTTTCGATAATCGTGGTGGGCAGAGCAGATAGCCCACTGTGTAGCTTTGTGCTTAATTACAAACAACAACAACAACTCATGTAATGTCTCTACCTTTGACATATTTAATTTCAGGGACAAACATAAGGAGTAATTAGTCCTCTGTGTACGGTATGTTGTTCCAGAAACTAGTTCAGCGAAAGAGAATTTTCTAGGATTCATCGAATCAAAATTTTTGTAATACAGATTCAATCACCGAACCAATACATCAATGCCTAAGAGTCGACGAGCCAGATAATCTTGAATGGTGCAGCTGTTACAAGTGTAATAAGTGGTGGTGTTAAAGCCAGTTTTCAGAAATATCACCCAGAAGCTAATTATGTCCATTGTATGCCCACCAACTCAAATTGGTGCTCTGTCACACATGTAAGTCAATCAAAGAAGCTGATTATTTTCTAATACATTGGAAGGCGCATACAGCTTCTCTACTACATCGCTAATACATCAGCAAAGACTGAGCTGAATTTGGATTAAAACAAAGCGAACTGGTACAACTTTCAGATACACGTTGGTCTTGCCATGTACGTTTTGCGAATGTGCTGATAACAAACTTTCCAGCTGTTGTACAATGCCTTTGGAAATGAAGTCTCCAACAGCCGTTCGTCTGTTAGCAAAGCTGTGCAAATTACCTATACTGCCTGTTTATGTTTCATTCTCTCCTTAGCACAACAGAAAAAAGCAGTCGACTTTAGAGAAGTAATATGCAGCACTTTAAAGAATGTAAGAACAAATGAAAAGGCACAAGAAATATATGAAAAAGCAACTTCGGGAATAGCAGTGAAAAGGAGTAAACATAAATACACGGATGGTTCCGTGGTTGAAACTGCAAGTGATACACGTGAGACATCAGCACACCAGACAATATAAGGACGAAATTATTCTATCCTTGTTTAGATCGGATGCTTTCCGAACTTGTCCATCAATTATCTAGCATTAAAGCAAAGCTGGTGATGGGAATTTGGGCGTACAGTCTGCTCTCACGAAACTTCCTCTCTGTAGAGGCCTTAATCACACTTGCTAAACACTACAAAACAGAACTAAAGCCCGAAGAAGTATTCGTGGCTAAAAATTATTTAGCCCGTAAACAAAAGAAGGGTGAAAATCTCACCAGCTTTTAGACTCTCTCATGTTTCCAACCCTAAAAAAGCGATACTAGTTACATTAACTATTCCAGTGAGTATCTGTAACTGTGATAGGTAATTCAGTGTTTTAAAACGTCTACACACCTGACTGAGAAGCAAAATGGGACAAATTAGACTACAACACCTTGCTATGCTTTCGACTGAGAAAGGTGTACTAGAGTCTGAGGATGTCGTCATTGACCACTTTGTTAAAAGACAAAACTTTAGGTATACACTAACACTTCCTGAATAATTTCTATTTAAACATTTGATATTATGCTATGTATACGAAAACAAAGTTTAATATTTTAAAGTATGATATCCAGTTATGTGTTTATACAGGATCGTTTTGTGTTTGAAAATGTACAGTAACTATGTGACTGTTTAAATTTGTTTAGCATACTCTTTGTTCAGCTTGTTTCGTCTTACTAGTGAAGTTCAACACATCATATATATATATATATATTATTGTATTTTGTGTTCTGCAATATGTTGAAATATCTAATTATTTTTGGAGGGGGGTATGGGCCCCGAGCCCCGAATCTTTTAAGCACTTAGCAACGCCTCTGTTGATTAATTCACTTTCAAGTCAGCCAGAGGATCTTTTTGAGCCATCGCCATATCAAACTATTTTAAACGTCTTTATAGACCTAACTCGGTTATTTGTGGCAGAAAACCAATATTAAAATCATTAGGTTAATAATTGCCCCCAAACCCATTTCTATCCACCAGTTAAAAATATGTTTCTAAGTTAAAAAAATTAGTTACTCAACTATAAATTTGGAGACATATAACACTAAAGTTTGGGGATCTATCCCTGCAGTAGGAACACTTCAGGAACTATTTGTGCATCTTTTCGCTTAAATAAACTAAAGTTAAAAACACGCGCGCGCGCATAAATCTTTTAGGATAATTATTTCTTCATATAGGAAAATTGCACCTTTGTTTTTAACTGTTAGTCATTGTTTAATTATTTTTTTTATTAAAAAATATTCATTTTATTCACTCAAAAACTTTCCGATGACATTATTGCAGAGAACACTCTAGATTTCTAATAACATCCTCTGCGGCTCAGCGGTATTCTTGAGGGTTTACAATAGTATAATTGAAGGCTCGATCCTCTTGGCAGCCACAGCTCAAATATCCTGTCGAACAGTTTTGCGCTAAAACAATATTATCTCTCTCTCTATTTTGTAGTAAATAATTTTAGACAACCTTTCTTACTTCGATTATTTTTTATTCATCATTTTTTGAATAAGCTATCTTACGTGTTTATATCTTCATAAGGACAACTTTAGTTTAAAACAGAAAGCTATCTGAAATTATTTAAGCAAAGTCTGTGAAATTAGAGTTAGCTCATAGTATCAACAATTGTTTCTAGTGCACGCGAAGTCCGGAAGTATTTACACATAAAGGTTTTCTATAAAGACTTAAATAACATTACCAAATGTGGAAGGTTTCCTTGTAGTTGTTGTTTCAGCTTCTTCACATTCGACGAGACTGTGTTCAATCACGAACCCACGTCGGGTTATTACTTCATCAGTGACGAAGTGAATGGATAGAGAGTCTTTCCTGTATTCAAAACTCAGCCGTACTAAAAAAAAAAGAAATCGTCAAAGAAATTATATATATATATTCATAATTCTGTAAGACTTTCACTCTATTCGTAAACTTAGTTAAGTTATGGATAAGTTCTTTAGCTGTTAAAACACTTTGAAGTTAGCAATACAAATGCAACCCCTAATTGAAAATAGTTCAGCTTCGAGTAACTGAGATTGTTAATATTCAATGTACACTGTGTGGTCACAAGTAAATAGACACCTATATTTCCTTCATCATTTACCTGATTTATGCTAACTAATTTGTGTTCACAGAGCACTATATAAATGAAAATGGTCCGCACACTAATTA
>NW_013666866.1:240957-242779 GCF_000517525.1 Limulus polyphemus | reverse complement strand
TAAACCAAAATATAAGCTTAATGATATATAGACCTAGTTGAAATGGGACATGTAATTCCTTATAATAGTATGTTAATTAATAACGTAAATATTTTATTATTATTCTAGAAAGTAATAATAAGGAACATTAATAGCTTAGAATAATGACTGCTTATTTTACAGCTTCACGAACTGAGTAAAAAAGTATCTCTGTTAGTTTAATTTAGTTTGTTTTGGAAAGGGGGGGGGTCCTGACCCCTTATATCCACCTTTGCAGTGATGTTACCATTGCATAATTTATTTTTTACACAGAATACATTTACATAAAATACATAAGACAATAAAAAAGACGTAATCCATTAGAAAGTACCAAACTAATGTAGTGAGTGGAAAATCTTGGGATAAAACATTCAGGTCATAAATTCACACCTTGAGAGATTTAGGACGTTATAACCAAAACTCAAAAAATATCTCCCAGAAAAAGGAATAAATACTTATTTTATTCACTGCATTAGAGTTTGCTTTTTATTGCATTTTAGTCTGTGTTGTGCTTCCAGAAACCTGAAGCTGTGGATGTTAAAGTTGGCTGTCAGAGTTGCTCAGTGGTTACAGAGCTCGACTCTCCTGTGGAAATCTTGCACTCAAGTCTCAATCAATTCGGAATTTTATGTGATTTTTATTTAATAAATTATCATAGAGCAAGTTACTTCACTTCCATTATATATTAAATCGTGGTGAGCAGAGCACAGATAGCCATTAAATCAGGAATTTGAGATACTGTTTAATATACGAATTAAAAGATGGCATGTTTACAGCATCAAACCACCTTAGTTTTTCATTTCAATTGAACACTTTTAACACTATCTATGAAATAAATTTTAAACTAAAATTCCGAATAAAACTAAAAATAGTTCAGAAACATTGAAAGAAAGAAAACATCGCTTAGCAAAATAAAAAAATAGATAGATGGCACGACAAAATCAAGAAAGCTTAGCAAAAATGAGGATAACTGAATCAGAGGGAAACAAATGACACGGTCAAATAAAACTCTTGAAGAAACAAAGCGAAGAAACTGATGCTGAAAAACAGGCAAACGGGTTCTGGCCTCCCTTTGGGTTGAATGAATACATAAGATAGTCTATACATATTGCATTCATCCTACATGTCTGCAACTCGTCTGTTGCCCTGCAAGCCAGATAAACTAAGCGATAAAGCTCCTGAAGAAACTGATGCTGAGAGACATGCAAACGGGTTCTGGCCTCCCTTTGGGTTGAACGAGTACATAAGCTAGTTTATACATACTGCACTCATTCTACATGCCTACAACTCGTCTGTTGCCATGCAAGCCAGATAAACTAAGCGATAAGGTGAATCAATTTCTCGTTCTGCTCAACTTAGAATAAGCATCAATACACATTGGTATATTTTCTTTTTTGTCACTCTCATCTGGTAAGCCTATCTTTTATTTCTTTGTTCATACTTGTCTGGTCTAGAAGCGAAGAGCTGGCACATGTTTATAAGTAAGAAATACAAAGCACTTATTCATGAATAATAGGCAGCACTACAGACAAAAAGGCATTTCAGCGTAGTGCTTCTAAATAATTATTCTTATTTTGAGCTTTCCATTTATACTCTAGTAAACACTAGTTTTCTAACAAATAAATATACAACAAACAGAAGCTAGCTCCAAAATCTATAATTAAATAATTACAATAACGTCAATAACCAGTAGTTTAGAAAAACTGTAGGCTAGTTTCTTAGAGGTAATGCTGAAATGTAGGCCCGGCATGGCCAGGTGGTTAGGGCGCTCGACTCGTAATCTGAGGGTCGCGGGTTCGAATCC
>NW_013666866.1:237277-239912 GCF_000517525.1 Limulus polyphemus | reverse complement strand
AGAATAAGCATCAATACACATTGGAAGTTTACAGGAATAATAAGAAAAAAATGTTGAAATGTAACCAACCATGTGTTGTGATGTAACGCGCTAATAGGTCCATAACCACCAGAGACAAAAAGACCTACACCAAATAATAATAACGCACTACCTCAACATATTCCAATGTGTACAGTTTCTGAATAATATCTTAATATACGTCTTAGTTTATAATAAAACAAAAATGAGCGAACATTGAATTTACCTGTATATCCTTTTAATAAATTGCCACAAAGGCGGCCCTCGCCAACTAGTAGATAGTCTTTGGTACACCTGTCACTTGGTTGAACTGAAAAATCCACAATTTTCAGATCCAACCAACAGGTGTCTCTGCTAATTCTGTAGAAAGTGTATGTGCAGGACAGGTTGTTACGGTAGTTAAACGGATAGCTGTTACTAGATATAACACCATTTTTTTGAAACATTATTTGATTGCAGCTTTGTGCAGTCGCTCCACCTGTTCGAAAATAAATGTAACATAATATACACAAGTCTCATGATGGACAATATACTGTGCTGTCTTCTTTAATAGCTTGTAGTTTTTTCACTATGTATATTTTTATAATGATCAATAAAATAATTAATTATAAAGACTACGTTTTGGAACTTGAAAAATTGTTAGCATATTCGTCTTATACTAGAAATATTTCTGATATCCAAACTTTTTCTTTGGCAACAAGTTGTTCTAACGGTTTTTATTGTAGTGTTGCGTCAGCGAGTCACATGACTACAGTGACGCCACGTTTCTAGAACTATCCCGTATCTTGGCGAATGCTCTAGTATTTGCTAGATATAGGGTAGTTTGGTATATATAAGAGGGGACAACGTGACACGAGATTAAGGTGATGTGTGTGTGTAGATAGTGAGTAATTGAACTGCAGTCAGAAGTATTGTTGACGTTCGTTGATTAGCGTTTGTTTTAGCGCGATTGTTGAAGTTAAGTGTATCGGTAAAGTTATATTCGGAAAGAATAAACCAGTTTTATTAAGAAAGAACTTGTGTCGCTTAAGTTTCGTCGGAACGAAGTTACGGAAAATCAATTAACAAACGGAGACGTAACAGTAGGGTGGGTTCTTTGGATTATATGGTAAAAAGAATAAGACAAAGTCCAGTCTATTTAATGATAGCGAAAGTGTTTTATTACTTGAACTTCAAATCATACAAGTTAGATTTACTAATGTTCACTGATAGGCCTGAGCTCATAGTGGACATTAATACGACAATTTCATTCACTTGCTAACCCTCTCGTACGTTCGGCACATTATTATTAATATTCACAAAATTTAATGTCAGACAACGGACTAACAAACTATAACCTCTTTTTTTTATTGTAGAAGTATTCATATATTCTAACAGTGGCAAAAAATGAACTTATATTTCCACGAGAGCGTTATTCGTTAATGTTATTGTATCCATTTTTATTATTAACTAAACTTGTGTAAGAAAGAACTTTGATTTTTCTGCTACGAAAAATGAAAAGATTCTTACTTAGAGCCAATAAAATAAGACTAATCAGTAATAAATTAAGGTCCAAAATAAATACTGAATGAGTTAAAGAATGTAACACAATTCATTTTTCACTTATTAATCGACTCAATTTTGGAAACAGTTAAATGCGTACATTAACGATTCATGTACTGGTTTAGGTTTGTAGGTTATTTTGTACACCTAACATAAATATCTGAAAAAAATGAATTCAGTTTTAAGTGCATTCCTTCATTAAAGGATGTGTTTAGGTTTAGCAGTGTGAGTTAGAGTGTTGAAAAATATTTATGCTTTTACCTTCAAAGAGTTTAGTATGTTAAAATAATATATACTTGAAACGGTCGGTACTTGGTGAAACTTCATAATTTCAGAACTGAGGAAAAAACAAAGACAATTGTGCATTTTTGCGAAACGACACTTGTCTTTGTTTTTCTTAATTCTGTTTAAAAATGTTTCCTTTGTACAATTATGATTCACTGAGTATTTTATCAAAAAAAGAAGAACAGAGAAATGTGAAGCATATACAACCTAAGCTTTCTTCAGTGGTATTCAAAGGATAAATCAAGCACGTAGTTAGTTTATCTTCTCAACAACAGGGGGCTTACGTACAGGAGCATAATGAGCTTAGATGTGAGCACAAGGGAGGGGAGATCAATTAATCTTTCTCGACATATATGGCTTCTCTCACATCTGTAGATTACTTTGTGATAATGTTATATAGACAAATGATAAATAAGCGGATATCAAAACGATGAAATTTCAATAACTTTGATTCAATATTTAGGTTGATTCTTTGTTCAGTCGAGGAATGGGCATACATTGGATTGAAAAAAAAGAAGCCCATTTATCTTAAAAGAATGGTATCTAATAACTTATACAGGTCGAAAAAAGTTATCTAGTATGGCTTGGAAAGCTGCTCGACAGGACTGAAAAAATCCATGTTTACTGTGATGAAATAATTCACCTGTTGCTATCATTAACTTGATAATATTTTTATCCATGCTACGTCTGTAGCAGTAAGTATACTAATGTTTTGACATTGAAGTCATTTTCCTTAATGAGTTGTTACGTCTCTGGTCGTTAGTTAATTTTTCCGTAAAAATTCTTTCCG
>NW_013666866.1:233000-236354 GCF_000517525.1 Limulus polyphemus | reverse complement strand
CGCCACAATTTAATTCTTCGTATTGTGCGGATTGCTACAAGTTCTTCAAATACCTATAGAATGATAGGTTTCTTTTTTGGTGAGTGTAAATACACCAGTTTGAAGTCAGTATGAGTTGGGGTTTATCTTCCTTGAATATGTATGATAGAAATTGTCGATAATGTAAGTAATATAGGATTGTGAAATACCACACTGGGATCTGGCCTATTTCTAAACGTGGTATTATCTGTATTCTGTCTTTGTCTCATGTTCTTTTTGCTTTTATCTCCAGAAATCGCACACCAGATATTAAAAGCTGGCTAGTTAATTCAAGACTTACACTATTTGTGAATAAAGATTTATTTTCTTTGTCTATAACATACTTTTTATTAAATTGCTTCTTGGATATTTTCAATGATTAAAAAAATCGGGGTGTTAGCTTTAAAAATAGTTGTTAATTTTTGTCTGCTCTTCGAGCTTTCTAAGAATAGTTTATAGTACAATTTAATATACATGACTTAATCTTAATATAGTTTTTCAGAAAACATGTTAGCTTTTAAAAATTATGTCGATTTAGTATAAGATTTATGCACGACATAAAGATAATGGCATTCATCAAAGGAGAACATATGAAAGACTAGTTTAGAAGAAAAAATCAAACTTGGTAACGTTCTTAATTTAACCAAGGCACAATAAATAATTGTGAGTAGTTGAATGTCCTCATTCTATTTCCCTGTAATTTTTATAATTAAATATTAGGATTTTTATTAAAATCAATCAAACTTGAATCATTAAAAATTGCTAATCTAAAATCGGCCTTGTTATAAAGCTGAACAAGTTTAATATAATCGAAATAATTGTAGAAAACAACTTTATGCATTTCACTATAAATATTAACGGAACATATACAAGTTGATTGAAAAATATAGAAATTGAAACTTGAGTTAAGCATTAATGTGTCACTACTGCTTTATGACGAGTTATAAACCAAATAATTAATTTTATTCATTTTTATAGCTCGCATTCCATTAAAATATACTAGGTCCATGATTTTTTTTCATAATTTTGAAGTTTCAAATTTATTCTTTTCATAGTTATTTTTAAGTTAGTATAAAAAATTGAAATGTTGTAAAAACCTTGTGGTTGTTGTTTTTTCTAATATTTCTAGATATAATAAAATTGAGACCTTACCTACAACATATAACATACAAAGAACTGCTCCAGCTGAAGAAAGTAATGTTGCCAGTTGAAAACGTTTGTCCCACATCTTGTCTCTGAGTTAACATTCAAATCAAAATAAACATGCCATCAACGTGCAATTTTTATACAAGTATTTTCAACAGTCAAATTAAATTTATGTTTATTACAAAAAAATATCCGTTTTCTAGTTACAAGATTACCACTCATTCTAACACGCATACTCACGTGGGAGAAAGAGAAATTGGGAAAATTTCTAAGTTTTGGATTCAGGCCTATAGGTGTTCGAATTCTGAAGATCTGTATTAAGCTCATTAGGCTAAGAATGCCCAGGAGTAATTTTCTGCTCAAGCTTATATAATACGAGCTACCACATTATAACAGTAGAGTGTTGGGTTTGTGGGTAAGAGTTTCACTTTTGAGAGTAATTGCAGAACATTTTTCTGCTGGATTATGATTAAATAAATAGTTTCAACTTCATAACAAAAACATTTACTGAAGACGGCACTAAATGTCTGACTCATAGCATCTACATAAAGTTTTCTAATATTTGAAAAGTTTATTAAAGCTAAAGTTCATTAAATTCTTATAACCCCTGGGAACGATTAGCGTTTGTCACGATTTGTCCTGTGTGATGGTACTTGCTTGAAAATTCTTTATTAATATTTAGGTCTTTTCTTGCGTGAACCAGGGAGGGTCAGGTACGTTTACGACATCTTTCTCCCTATTTAATGGCTGTTGATATTGCAGTACGGAAAATACTATGCATATTACTGTATGAGGGAAGCAACCTAATTACAAAAGGTGCCTCCCCCGCATAAAAAGTAACTGAGCCCCCTACATTTATTTTCCTATAATTGTAGTTACGATTCACCCCCCTCCCCCACACACACATTTTTAGCTCGTTCTCCCTGGAGAGTATGCTACGGGGGCATACTTATGCCACTCTATAAAGTTCGTGGCTTGTACCCCGTGCACAAGTACAGCCAGTGACCCTTTCCAAGCCCATGTCCATGTATGTAACTCATTAATATTTGTAGTGTAGCCACCATTATATCTTTATTCGGTTTGTTTTACAGTCTTTCACATTGTGGACAATTTCAATGATAAACGCATGCTTTTACTGATTTTACTAACTGTGCATTTACATTAATACCCTTTTTAATACACATATATTAACCCAGTGATAGGATTTCCTGCTAACAGTAGGTGGTTTCAAACATACTGCTGGTGTGAACGTGCTTTGTAGTCACTATGAAAAAAATCTATACACTGGATAAATGAACTTAAGAAAGTGTCATGGGCCCCTATTCAGTTCTTCACATTATATAACCGCACAATAGTAGATATAATAAATAAACTTAGTATTCCGAAGCCCTCCTCAGTGACACAGCGGTATTTCTGCGGACACATACTGCTAGAAACCAGATTTCGGTACCCGTGGCGGGCAGAGCTTTGTGGTTAAAAATAACAACAGTACTCCGAAAATACTTTTCACTATGATATAGGTCCAGCTTATCTCTCTTTGTTTAACTTGTGTTCAGGGTTACTGATGAGGAGTGGAATTCTCCGAAACTAGTATAACCCAATAACACACGTTGATCAAAGTGTAGGTTGAACTTATAGACTTCGAGATAAAACAATTTTCGGAATAGTAAGTTTATTTAGTGGGTGGGATGCTATTATACTCATGATAGATGTTAACTGGGGAGAGATACTTAGGACTATTTCCATCACGTATGCGATAGTGGTCTAAGTCGCTTGAAAGCTCGTTTTTATGGGTATTTTTCTGGAAATAATTGAACGTGCTGCGTAGGAGTCTTTCAGTTAGTGTTTGTATATTTGCATAATTACATAAAAACGCTGGTGATGTTGTTTTTAGAACCCTGAATGCTGCTGTGAGTAATGTATTCTATATTGTTTGTAATATAGTTTTAATTAATGAGGGAGTTGTACTGTTCCATGCTGGACATGTATATTCCATAGTTGGGTATATGTATACAAAACAAGTAACATTTATTTCCATACCACCACCGCCACCCTACCTTCACTACATTCCAGTAGTGCTTGGAAGTGCCATATGCAAAATGCATATATATTGTTACGTCTCCGTTTTTTAATTTAACTAATTTTCCGTTAACTTCGTACCGACGAAACTTACGCGACACAAGCCTTTAC
>NW_013666866.1:230636-232847 GCF_000517525.1 Limulus polyphemus | reverse complement strand
ATATATATACATATCACATTCATATTTTGAATTCATCCATCCAATGGGTCAGCACTGATCTTTAAACCAAGTTTAAATCGCTTAAACATATTTATTATCTGTAATAAATGGGTGAATAATTAGCTTCATGAAATAGCAGTGAAAGGATTTATGTTCTTAATGTAAATAATCTGTTAAGCATAGAGAAGTGTTCGAATTTTAATCTCTCTTTCATTCTATATAAAGATATATGTTCTCTCACACACTTCGCATTTAAATATTAACTGTAAAATGTTCAGTTAGATACAAAATAAACGCAGCAGTAAATCAGAGGGCTCACAATGTTAAAAACTGTTTTGCTTTATGCTTCACAACAAAACAAACATATAAACAAGGCACGTTGGAAAAAAAAGTTTTTTAAAGCTCATAGCAATGATAATAACAGCGAATATCGAAAGTTGTAAGAAACACTCAAAATAAGTTTGGTTTACCTTTGAAAATTCCCAAATGTTGAATCGAGAGAAAACACGTCGTTTTATGTAGAAAATAAAACAGTTACAAAGCTCGTAATAATAAGGAATATTGAAAGTTGCAGGAAACACTCAAAATAAGTTGGTTTCTACTTTACAAAAATACGAATGTTGAATCATGAGAAATAAGCGTTGTTTTATGTAGAGGACGAGATTTCACACACAGGAAGCTTATGTACTTCCTCTCATGAGTTTAACAGAACTAATGAGGTTAGGTCACAAAATGTTACCGGTGTTTAATATATTCTGTGAGAACCACATATTTTTCACATGTTTTCGATATTTCGTTCAATGTCCTTCAACTTCTCGATATATGTGTTAGTTTAATATTTACTCGACTTAGCTTTCACAAGTTAAACAGTATGTATGTAAGAACGATAACTGTCACGTAGCTGTTATCCAAATATATAACTACAACTTACTCTTCAAGTGAAATTGGAACAGTATCTGATCTAATGCACACACGTGTGTATGAGAGTGCGAAAGTACACGAGGAATTCTAGAGCACTAAGTGATATTTTTTTTTTATTTTAACATTATTTCATAACACTTGTTTGTTGAGGAAGGTCGGGCCACACATTATAGGACAGAAATCTTCCTTCGAATATTTTGGTTTTGTATTTGTTTCTTTGTTCTTAAGCACAAGCTGCAAAATTGGCTTTCTGTGCTGTGCCCTCTATGGGTGTCGAAACCCAATTTGTAGCATTATAAGCCTTTAAGACTTATCGCTGAGCCATTGTTTGTTTGTTCATTTTTGAGCAAAACTACATTGGGTTATCAGCTGTGTCCACCTCGGAGAAACGAATCCCGGATTTGTGTTTAAAGTCCTTAAACTTACCACTGGCTCGCCGATGGACGGAGGGCCATATATTTTGAAATATGAAGGAAATGTACAGATAGTAGTTACCTATAAAAAAATATAATTATGATCGGAATAAAAATTACTGTGTATTTAACTATAAAAACTGAAACCCTTAAGCTGATTCGTTACATGGCTCTTGTCTCCTTGAGAGATTTGTTTTTTCAAGAGAGAGAAAAAATTATGAAAATCCATAACTCTCTGAACACTACTTTTTTATACTAAGGATAGTAGTGCACTAAATAATTTTTATTCAATAAAAAATGTAACAAAAGAACACAGCATAATAACATGCAAAAAGCAGACAATCTCCTGTAACTATCACAAATTTCTAGCTACGCAATACGGACCATTAAAACGTCATCCATCTACACAATATAGTTCCTGTGGGAAAAAAAACAAAAACATTTTCTTAGGAAGCGATCTACAAAATCTCTGTACAGAAAACAACGTAATACGTCATTTGATAGACGAAAACCTTGCCTGTCTATTGGTTACAACTAATATAGTCGTAAACGTAAGAGAGAACTACATGTATTGACAAATCCTGAAGGAGAGGATGTGACAGGTGGGCATGGCAGGAAGGTTCTGATTTTATATGTAATTGCTCTGTAACCAAACGAGATTGAAGGCTATTAAAAATGTGCTTTTTTCCAGCGATTACGATATTATAGTGAATAATTCACATTAAATTTACCTAAATAAAGCACTTATACATCATTCACAGAAATAATGCCTTCAGTTACATATCTCCATATATGTAATGTTAAAATAACCCTGTGTTACGTCTCCGTGTGTTAATTAATTTTCCGTAACTTCGTTCCGACGAAACTTAAGCGACAC
>NW_013666866.1:212576-229636 GCF_000517525.1 Limulus polyphemus | reverse complement strand
GAATAATTATTTTATTGGTTTGTTTGTTTTGAATTTCGCGCAAAGCTACACGAGGGCTATCTGCACTAGCCGTCCCTAATTTAGCAGTGTAAGACTAGAGGGAAGGCAGCTAGTCATCACCACCCACCGCCAACTCTTGGGCTACTCTTTTACCAACCAATAGTGGGATTGACCGTCACATTATAACGCCCCCACGGCTGAAAGGGCGAGCATGTTTGGTGGGACGGGGATTCGAACCCGCGACCCTCAGATTGCGAGTCGAGCGCCTTATCCACCTGGCCATGCCGGGCCTATTTTATTGGTTACAGCCCGATATTTGGAAAATTGAACATAAAAGTATCTACTCATGTAGGCCTAATGTTCATTCAGGCTGTTATATAAACTACTATGTGTATATTTTTTTATATTTGGGTCTTAAGTCTGTAACATTTTGACGTATATTTGTAATAATTAAATTTTTCCTCATCATTCCCGTGTTTGTCATTTATCTTGAAAGCTCAAAAACAAGGAAAAGAACTGTGTTAACTGTAAATTGTGATTGGTTACGTTGAAAGGTAGGGAGTTCAAATAAGTTCTGGATAATAGATGGTCCTACCTCCCAGCTCCACATTGGCTCAGTGGACTTGCAACGCTAGAAACAGGGTTTCGATACCCGTGGTGAGAAGAGTACAGATAGCACATTGTGTAGCTTTGTGCTTAACTTAAATAAACAAACCTACCTCCCACCCTAATAAGGATCGGTTAGATGATTCTAACTAACTCTTATGGTGGAAGGTAGGAGAAATATGATTGGTTAAGGATTATCTCAAAGATTATGAACATTTATTTCAGCATGGAAATCTGTAGTCATTTTGTGAATCTATCCATTTTAAATCAATTACTTGTCCCATATTATTATTTTTTTAGAATTCTCGATTGTTGTTATATTGTAGTCATAGCTATGCCAACAATGCTTCTAGAATATTTAAGTTTGATAAAATGTATGTCCAGAATAAAGCTGTAAAATGTCAAGTCACAACAATTATCATCCACTTTGAGGTGAGTAACTTATCCATGTAATGATGCAAAATATACAGCTAAAGTAACCGGTAGACCTAGTTCGTTTTGATTAATATTTAATATATGAAATATAGTCAAATTACTTTTAAAGTAACAGGAAAACTGTACCTATTAAATGATAAACCGAGCGCTATTTTTTTTTTTATCAGGGACAGTTTTGTATCAAAATTTCTTGAACCTACGTGTTTTTCTGACATCATGACTGTACCTATTAATATATTAAAATGTTCTAGCTTTGCGGGTATGTTACAAAAATATATTAGTTCTATTTTAATGAAACTTTAAATTCAATAACATATTCTTCTTGTGGAAGTTTAACAGTTTTCTATCTTCAAAAGATGGTGGCTTTTTTAAGGCATGATTTCGGCAAAATCTCCTCAATGCTGTTAAACCAAATTTTTAACCTTTATTCTTGCTGTAATATGTCACATGTTTAAAATTCTGTAAACATCAATTAACTTCCAACAACCAATGCGTTTCTCTCTCTCTGTCTTTTTTTTCTTTTTGAAGAAAGACAAGGATGAAAAGGAAATTGTAAATGGCCATCATTCTTTTTCTACCCAATCACACAACACTCCTACCACAGTTGGCCACCACGAGGGCTCTATGCGCTAGCCGTCCCTAATTTAGCAGTGTAAGACCACCCACCGCCAACCCTTGGGCTATTTTACCAACGATATATAACTATATAACGCCCCCACGTCTGAAAGGACGAGTATGTTTGGTGTGACGCGGATTCGAACCCGAGACCCTCAGATTGTGAGTCGAGCGCCCTAACCACATGGCATGCCCCAACTGTGTTAACAGCCAATATATTTTATATAAAAAAGGGCTGTAAAACTTGCTTTCTTTAATATGTGCAGTATTTATAGTTAAAATGGCTAATTATTCAATCTCGTAGCATTAAATTTTCGAACATTCTCTGGAGGGTATGCCCCCAGACCACCCTAGAATTGGCATGGTTTACACACATTGTTTAGCTGTGGCAATGGCTTGACCACTCCAAATTGCTTCCTGTGGCAATTATGAAACAGTCTGATACTCATTCTTTTGGACATTATGACCGCTAAATCCGCTGTTGATAACTGCCTCAACATATTTCAAAGTCTCTGTGTGTGTGACAAACTTATTACACATGCCAGTCATTGGGCTCCAAAGCCAAATCTTTTATATTTAGAAAAAAATACTAAATTGCTTCTCATAAATTTCGTACTAAATACACATTGATTTTACATGCATTCTTGTTCTTTGTTACTATTGATGTGTTTTAAATAACTTGGTTATTATCACGCAGGGTCATCCTGTACTTTCTTAATGTTTAAGCAAAGATTTTAAGTAAAAGTTAACTTTTTGGATTGTGATATATATATACAAAATGTATTAATTTAGAAGCAGAAAATTAAATCTGGAAGCAAAATCAAAATCATTATTTAAAAGCACTTTTACATTTCAGATGTTATATTAAAAAAAAATACTAGTGATCACTATTTATCTCATATTGTTATTTGTGGGTTTATAAATGTAATACTAAATAAATATTTTTTTTTTATCAACTCATAAGATAATTTTATCATTTACTGGGGAATCCAGAATGGAAACACTAGTCATTTAAAGTTTGATTTTCAAAAATGTCTTTATTTTTTAAGTTGAAACTATACCTTTTTTATATTTTTTTTAAGGAAAAAAAATTCTTTGTTATTTTCTTGTGATCAAATAGCTTTTGACTATGGTATATAAACACAATTGTTCAGCATAACATATCCAAGTTCTTTAATATGATGAATACGATATTCCATGTATGTCAATTCCTTACCATACTCAAGAAACAATAAATTCGTAAAAGAGGCAAAGAAACACAGGTCAGACATTTTCATATTTCCTTTGTGAATTCCTTTTTATATCTAAAAACTTTCAGAACAATGTACTGAAATCATATCAAACTTTCTTTCATGAATGTCATGTTCTTAAGATTAGTTAAGTGATGAGTAAGTATTTACAAGTAAGTCCAAACACATTTTTTTACACCTTTACAAATAAATTAAGGAAACCAACAGTCGATATCTCTTATAACTACTGCTGTAAGATGTGATGTCTTTTTTTTTCTCACACATTTTCAAATCAAGAACTTCATATTAGAGAAGTGTGAACATAACATTTGAAATGCATCAAAGAAAAAATCTACTTGATATACAACAATGGAAAAATAATGATGAATCAAACACCAAAAAACCACTTGTTACTTAGATTCTCCATAGAACATTAACATTATAACATGTTCTGTGTGATACTTACTCAGTGTGCACACTGTTTTCCTAGTTTAACATACAAAACAATTAATCAATCATACCTAACTAAACATTCTACAAAACTGGTATTACTAAAACAAAAATGATAAATGGTATATCAAGGAAACAAAAACTTTTTTATTTTTACTGATCTTCTAACTACTATATTACACTGAAATATGGTATATCTAGAAAACACAGTTAAATAAAACACCATGGAAGATTGTTCATGCATATTTTAAGTAATAAACATCCACGTTTACAGCTAATCAAACTCACATTTTTTTATTATTTTTTAGAAAAAGTGACAAATATCATACTCTATTCTAAAGGGTAAACACAGAAATACAATTATTTGAATTAAAAATACCTATATTTACACAAGAAAAAAGCTTAAAATGACAGAGCATGTCAAAAGGAGACCAACCTTATTATGGTGTTCTGTAACTGAATTATTGTTTCATTCAAATAACTAAATAAAAATGTATTATTGAGTCTGGAATGCTTTCAAGTGACTGCATAAACTAAGTGAGCACAAACTACCGCTAAATCTCTCATATTTACAATTATCTGTCAGCAATCCCAAATTTAAAACACTATAGTCCAAAGTGTTAAGAGAAGGAAACAAAAGAGTGCATAAAACCTTCCATATAATTAACCATAGTGGTATGCATATTCCATACACTAACTATATTCTTTTACATTTAATCTGGGTATTATTTTCAAAGATATATTAATGTATGATGTTTCAATGGCAGTATTCACACTTCACTGATTAATTTAATCCTTGCGACTACAATATAGGATTTCTGTAAACATGGTTTTTCATTCTGTTTTATTATTGTTACTATATACATATATAAACGGTACTGTGGTGTGATGCAAAACTCACATGAAGCATCATATTTCAGAATTTACACCTCTTAAATTCTATTAATAATGTTACACAGTACATAGAAATTTTATTTTGCTGGTTCATGCTATATATACATGTTGTTCTTAAACATCTATACTAATATGTGATTGACACCGTCTTTACACAAAACAAACTGTTTATAAAAAAAACAACAGTGAACAATTAATACTAGTAATTATTACTAAAAGACAATATCAAGAAGGTTTATGTAACTTTCTTTTTTTTTAAATGTCTTGATATGATAAAATCCAAACCTTTTAGAGCTACGAATAAGAGATATTTTTAAGCCTGCACAGCAACTTTTGGTGATAAAGCACATGGATATTTGCCTTGATCTGTGTACATATTTGCACACATACAACAAATGATATTATATACACAGAAGCCCCTTTTGTCAGTTTCAAATAAATGGTTATTTTGGATACGACATAAAACAAGTTCACTATATCTAACACACAGGAGTTATTTTTGCAACATAATTTCAGGTTACATCTAGAAATGAATGAATGACTATTACTGATAATTTGTATAGAAATCACTTATTGTTAAATATGAGTTTAATAATTCAACAGATGTGTTTTTAAATCAATGTCATCTAACAGGTTCTTTATATATATTTACATTGTATTTCTTGCATATGTTGTAGCTGATGATTTAGTTCCTGAATAGATCATTAAAAAAGTATGATCCACAAACTAGTTATCACAAGTTGACCACAGATCAAATCCTAACTGAAATGCATTATAAACATTAATGTGCATATATTTTTTATCAATAAACCAAAAACAACATTAAAAAAAAGTTACATGCCTACAACCTTTTTACTTTTCAAATTAAAATTCCACAGAGTGTAACTCATACGATTACTTTACACCTTTAATTAGAGAAAAACTTTAATCAAAAAGCCAAGATTCTTATTTCTCAAGTACTTTAATATAACCTAAAATGTTTTATATCTCTGCGCCTGATATCAGCACTCTTGTATGCACACCCAATGGTTATATTTGGATCAAGTGTCTATGGGTATATATAATTTTATCAATGTCACATGCTGCAAATACATATAAATAGTGGACTGCTCTCATTTTTTCCTAGACTGCTATATTTTTAAAGTAACAACCACTGATTTCAATTGGTTCTTACTTCCAATCTTGTTTATATAAAACAAAAAATCTTGCAATATCTCGGACACTAAGAAAGGATAATGATCTCAGATTATTTCTTTCTTCAAAAGGTCACTCCACAGAAACCCGAGTCTTTTGTTTATTACTGTCATTCATAGGTTCTCCTCAAATGTTGCCATGATGTCACTCTGCCTATTCATATCAATCTGTCTCGCCATCTAAAATACACATTGGTATATCAATTATTGTTATTCTTTGTGCTGATAAATTAATTCTAGCAATGAAAATATTATCATAATAATGCTTCTTACTTTTATAAATAATTATTTCTATGAACGTAAACTCCCCACCAAAGAACAAAATAAATGAGGAAGTTGAATCTTTATTTTCCTCTCAAACTTTTGTGCTAACTTCTGCTTAAAAAATGGTTTATTAGCTAAACTAATAAATATAATAATCACTTATAAGTAAGGAGTAAGAAAATTATTTATAAATGAATAACAAGTTTCCTTTTTATGAAGCTATACAAGTTCAATTATTCTCTATCAGTCAAAAGCAACTGTACTAATTTAGCCAACCTTATGACAGTGAACTTAACTTCTGTTGTGCTTCTTTATGTCTTCTTTTCAACAGACTTGATAAAAAATATCAAATAACTTTTCCAAACTATTTAATGTAGTCTAAAAACAATTTGACTTTCATTCACATACCAATAGGTTAGGTATTTGTAGGGTCAAAAATTAAACATAATGTAAAAAATGTGACTTTTCACAAATTCAATTTTTCTAAACAGTTTGTTGCAAATTAATGACATCTTGTCAAAAGACAAGTGAAACTCAGAAAAGATCCTTTTTGTGTGTGTTTGCGTGTTCATTGTTGTTGTTTATGTTAGATTAAAAATGTTCCATATCCCTTGAAAAATACAGCAAGAGATTTGGAGATTTAATGTGATAATCTGGATACAAATATATTGTTATTGGTAGCTATAGTTCATAGAAAAAAAAAATTAAATCATTATATAAGAGATTTTGAGATTTTTTTATGTGATAATCTGGATACAAATATATTGTTTTTGGTAGCTATAGTTCATTGAAAAAATAAAAATTATTATATAAGATATTTTGTTATGTGATAATCTGGATACAAATATATTGTTTTTGGTAGGTATAGTTCTTAGAAAAAAAATTAAATCATTATATAAGAGATTTGGAGATTTTGTTACATGATAATCTGGATACAAATATATTGTTTTTGGTAGCTATAGTTCATTAGAAAAAAAAAAAAATATTACATCTACTCCCAAAGAGAATATCTCTAAATATTTGAAAGTAAGAAAGGTTTGATTACCACATATCAATTAAACATATTTTTCCCAGTGAGTTTTTATTGAGGAACATTAAACTGTTTTTACTTATGATAATAGGCACCTTTCAAAAGTATTTCTGAAAACTATTGTTAAAACAATGTGGTATATAATAATAATAATAAAATGAGAAAACAAAATTGCTCGGTTGAAATACAAATTCTCAAAATATCTTTATTTTTGATTCTATATCAGTTGTTTGTTATACTATGATTACTTTTTAAAATTTTTATTCTAAATTATAGTAATAAGTTCTTTATACACTTATGATAAACATCAGTGTTGAAAATATGTTCACTTTGATAATGAATTTTCGATGTTTAGTATCCTGTAGGTGAACAGTTTTTATACATTTAAATGAGAGGTTTGTTTGTTCAAGCACAAAGTTGCACAATGAGCTATCTGCATTGTGCCCATTGCAGGGATCAAGCTCCACATTTTAGCATCATACACTCTCAAGTATACTGATGAGCTATTGGGGCATTAATTGAGAAGATAAAAAAAACATACAATGGCCTTAGTCCAAAGTAACATTATTCACGCTGTAAATGGATTGATATTTTTATTATCATATTTTCTGAAATAATTGATATTTTCAAGGTACTGAAGCTGAAAGAAGCCTACACAAAGAGATTCACATGAGGCCCAATTTATGTACAATCTTTGGGGTACAAATCACAAAAAGAATAGAAAGAACTTACAGCCTCTCTTCGTCTCCTCTCTTGCTCTCGTAGTCTTTGCCTCTCTCGCTCATTGTTAGCCTGTTGAGAATCATTTTGCTGTGCCTTTTCTTCTGTTTGCTCCTGTTGTCGAGCTTTTCGCAGCCTTTCCAAAGCCTCCTCTTCTTCTTTTTCCCTAGTGAATTTGTGGAATACAAATACTAAGTATATACATATTTAAAGGTTTTTCAAGAAGTACATTTTATTTTTTTTATGTATATAATGTACAGTATGAAGAAAGCAGCAGAATGAAAATGTTATATAAAAAACCTGGACACTAGTGAACAACACTACCAAATAAGGAAGATACAGGCTTGAAGCCCATCACAGGAGTTAGCCTGGGACATATTCCATGTCTTGACCTAGAAGCGAGAAACCTCACAGCTACAGACTCCAGTGCCAGACAGACTTGATATATTGAGATAATACTCCAATTGTTTAAATAAAGCTCCTTAAAAAATGAATCAATATTACCAAAAATAATTAATGGGATGACAAGGAAAATCCATGGATGAATCAATCTTAGTGAAGAGACACGAGTTACATGGTTTGTTTCGATACGCCCAAGTTGTCTTGGGTGATTTTACCAAAGATAAGGAACTGAAATAATTTCTGTAAAGCCCATTAACAAAGTGGATTTTGGTTACAGTCTGATGAAATAGTCCACTTGTTGATAGAAGATCCTACTTGTATCAATCATGTTAAAAAACTACTTTTAAATGTAGATCTGCTAAACTTCTTGAACAATTGGAAAAACACTAAAAATTGTGTATATAATTCTGTGCTTCTGACTCAAAATCTGAAATTGCTCCGGGGAATTGTTCTGACTCTTGAATCTACAAGATGTTTGTTGCACAAACTCTTGGTTAGTATGCTATTTCTGATTTAGTCTAACAGTGTTTATGTAACCCTTTCACTGCAGCTGGGATGTATATTTCCTAGTGCACTAGGTTAAGGTTCAATAGTGTATCATGCATAATGAGAAAATAGTGATGAACATTAACCTATCATGACGGGTCACATGTCAAAAGCCACGTCATCATGTTTATTGACTTACATTCAAAATTTTATTGAAGTACTATTTATGAATTTATGTCATTAAGTTTGGTATAAAATTGTAGATTATAATTCAAATTTTAGTATTATACATTAGTTAATATTTAAAAAACATGGTTAAACATCAATTTTTGTGTGTCACGTGATATGTTGAATGCAGCACTGGTTCAAATTAGATGTTTGTGAAGTCAAAATACTCAGTCTATAGTTTCGTATGAATTAGGAACTCAAACTACCAATATTGACAAGCTACAATATAAAATAAGAAGGTCTTATCTTTTCTATTTGCCAAGATATTGCTCATGTACTAAATCAAACACAGTGGCCCCCCCAGCCCACTTCTTTCCATTATTGGAAATGGTCCCTTATATACAATTCCTTCTACAAATGACATGAATAACCAATTAAAAGATCAGAATGTCCCCCCAGTGGTTTTCTCAGCCATTTTGATGTGTTATTGTGTTAATTTCATTCTTTTCACACAAGATTTCAAACGATAAGGTAAATCTTTAGTGAGCTTGAAATTTCATATTTTTGTAGACACAAATACAACTTAGTTACTGAGCTTGATAAATTATAGTGGACTTCTATGATATCGATATAGTAATTTATGATTTTTTGGTTATTTAAAATGTATATAAAAACCTAAAAAAAATTTTCTTTTTTACATCCTCCATGTGCAGAATTTCATAAGGCTTAGCAACCTATGACATGTGGCAAACGAGTACATAGGTCGTAATTAGAAGAGATAACTGTTTGCTTTACTTCTTTATTTACTGTTCTATGTTTTAAGAAAAATAAGTTTAAGAACTTAACTGTAACTAGTAATAATATATAATAATTGAAATGTGACTATATTTGACAAAATACTAATCCACTAAAACACAGCCAAGACAGGTCACTTTGTAAAAACTAAA
Source organism: Limulus polyphemus (assembly GCF_000517525.1). NCBI lineage: Eukaryota > Metazoa > Arthropoda > Merostomata > Xiphosura > Limulidae > Limulus > Limulus polyphemus. The sequence continues at coordinate 220,197 of NW_013666866.1, read as the reverse complement.
GGTCAGTTATATATTATTGGATATGGTAACACAAATGCATATGAGCCTCATCATTGTAATTTCTGTGTTGTTAGCCAGACATGACTGAAAGGTCAATATAATAAAAGTAATAGACATATATAAATGTATAATGTTATAAGATTAAAGCTATTTAAACTAAACATACGTGTTTTCGTGTTATAATCTGTAGTCATTCTAGAATGAAAAAAACATAATTTATATTTTTTTCCTAATTTCTTATTGAGATTATGAAGTCAGTCAAATCGAACCAACCCGTACAGATATACAATAGTGAAAATAACAAATAAAATATAAAGTTTTTTCTAAAACAAATTTGGTAATTATTTGGAGATTATAAAGATTTTGCATGTGAAATTTTAAAATGTTCTAATGCATTAAAGTATTTTTAATCTTAAAATCAAAATTGCTTTGCATGTTGGGTAGTCAACATTCTGAAAGAAAAGGTTTACAAGAACATCTTTAATTAAAAAATCTTAATACTTAATTTAAAAACCTGATATTTTGTGTAAGAAAACCTTGTAATGTTTACCAACTTTTGCAAAATTTTGTGAAGATGTATATATATATATTATCAAAAATCATAGTATAATTACTTTCATAGATACTTTTGTGGTTATGAGTTGGGTGGATTCCACCCAGCCCATAATGGAAGGGTTAACTGTACTAAAGAAATAGTAAATTTGAAAATGCTTAAAATGGAATTACTTAAAAATATCTTAAAGGAATTGTTAATACAGTTATACAAATTACGACCGACGGGATTTCATGTTAATTTAGTTGATCACTTAACTAATGTTGTGTCTATGTTACTGAACATAATAAAAGGCCTTATTAATGAAAACCTTGATCTTCAAAACAAAGACCTCAATGACTTAGAGATAGTGTTGTTTCACGATAACCTTGAGAGTTTCGACATAAATGAAATGCTCAATAGTGTATAAATAAATAAATAAGTTATTTGATTTGTATTCTGCCATCTCTGAGTGAGTTCATTATTCCACATGTAAACTTCCTCAAGTTGGTGGCTTGTGTGCTCTGCTCGTGACATCACAAGCCAAAATCCAAATAAATTTCTCTGTAACGAGTGTAAAATTGAACCCAAGGACAAGGCCCACGGGCTGCTCATATGCCTGTTACACTTGCCTTAATATCCAAGGTTTAGGGCACAGACTAGTCAACTTCTAAACACTGTATCACAAACCAACCCACATATAAAAACGAGAGAGATCTATCATGATAACGATCTTGATGATTTATCAAGTCAGTGGAAATAAGTGCTGAAGTGGCAACATGGCATACTATATGACAGTTGAAGTATTAGGATGACAGTGCTTATCAGGTATGCACAAATTCCAATTATGAAGAAGCACATGTGCAGGTACTTATAAGAAAAAACAAAGATATCCAACCAGTCCTGTTAAAAATCATCATTCTATAAAATGAAAAAGGTCATTCTATAATGATATAATATTCAAACACTCTTGCTATGCAATATTATTCTCCAATGAGAGTACTTAATATTAGTCTTATTACAAAGTATTCTATGTTCTGATGATATGTTGTGAAATATAATGGAACACCACTAAAAATATCAGATTTATTTTATTTAAGTTAATAAGTGAAAGAAGGAAATCAGATATGAAAGAGAAACATTTTATTTTAAAACAAATTAATGAAAGTTCAATAATCTTGAAGTTGAATGATTTTGAGCAACACCTGACCCAGAGATATCACTGGGTAATGTGCATAAGTAATAAAAAAAACACATGTTTAGTTTGAAACCTAGAATGGTTTCTTTTTTTAGTTCAAATAATAAAAACACTATGTTAGAAAATTGTGAGCTAAATTTAAACATTTTTTTTTCTCCAGATGTTATACAGAAAACATTTGTTATTTTTCAGTCTTGCCACATAACTAATACAAAAAGAAGAAATTGCACAAGGAAAAAAAAAAAAATCACCTTTTAGAAACATGTCAGGATTTTTTTGTAGTACATAGACAAATATTATTGTGGTTCAAGATCATCTTAATTAGATAGTTCAAAACAGAATCATAAATATACGTCTGGAGTTACCGTATACCATAAACTAATTTTCTGGATTGTGTGCTATTTTGTACCATTCACTCTAAAATCCATTTAATCAAAAATTTTACTGATGAAGCTCATACAACTGTAATTATTTAGACTTTACTGCATCAATAAAATTAAGATCAACAGAGTTTTAAAACTGAATTAAAGAGACTAACATTTGCAGGCGAAGTCAACGTCTCTGCCAGGAAATTCCAACATGGCCCATTTTGACATGAGAAAAATTGTGAAAAACACAGACAAATCTAAAACTGTCTACACCACTGCTTTCGATTTGCAAGAAGGTATCTTTGTGCCAGATTCCATGTAAGTTGGTTGACATACACAAGAATAGTTCACGAAAACCCCAAATTGAATTTTCTCAAAGTTGGTCAAAATGCAGCCAAGTAATTGACCAAAACCCCCAAAATTAAATATATCTGCACAAGAGCCTAAAATATATATTTTTGGGTTGTTTGACATTTGACCCATACCCTCCTTAAAAAGGCATAAATCAAAAAAATTAGAAGTGTTTGAGTATATTGGACCAAGTCATAACCCTACCAAGTTTGAAGCCAATCCGCCACGAAATGATGGAATGGCAATGGATTGAAAAGTGTTTGGAAGAAGAAGAAATAATAGAAAAACAATATGTCTCTCTGCAGAGACATAATAAATATTGTAATTGTTTTAATAATAATAATACCATTCACAAATGTGAAAATAAACACAAGTTCACTCTTTCTAAAAAACGTAAAGTTGTACTTTTATCATACACTGGATAAATTTTTTTCTATGTCGAAACAAAGGTTAACATCTCTTGAGTGAAGTATATTCTCAGCTTAGATGGTAATTTAGTAATTTTTTTCGTTCACTTCTGAGACATTATTTTCAAGGATGAATGCACATCTGTAGGGTTGACCAGAGGTTAGATTGGGCCCAGAGAAAACTTAAAAGCTCTATAATTATATTATAGGGTCTTGTATATATTGTACAAAACACTTTTGAAAGTTACTTAATTCATTAACACATTCAGTAATGCAAATCAACTCATCGTGGTGTTTTTTCACATAAAAAAATATCAACTTTTTAAATTGAAGGGAAAAGTATCTCTGAGCTGGCAACTAACGAAATGCCAACAGTCAAGACAGTTTAAAAAAATCATATTCTGTTCATTGAATTTTTGTTTTCTGGTCCACTTCTCTCTCTCTTTTTCTTTACAGTTTCATTGGACAATAACTTGCCCTCTTCTTTTTTTTCTCACTCTACAAGCAGACTTATTCATATGTTGTTACACTGATAGACAATTTAGGCTGTATTTTCCTAGCAATAGAGGATGATTATGTATTCCAAAAGCCTTGGAAGCAATGAATCTGGACAGACAGGTTTTAAATAAAATACAGAAGTTACCAAAAATGTCATCATCACAAGTCCACACAATTATCTTGGAGGGGCAGTTTAAGTAAATGCTTTATCTTATATTCAGTAAAGCACCAGGGTTAATAATATTTCAGCATTCTATTCTTGATTAGCGCTTCAAAAAATAAACTGATTTTTCTTACCTTTGTCTCTCTCGTTCTATTCGCTGCCTCTCTTTTTCTTCTTGTTCTTTCTGATGCCTTCTGATCTCTTGCTGCTCCTTCAGTTGTCTTTGCTAAATTACACATAAATATGTATATAAACAAAGAATAATGTATCTATGCTAAAAGTGTTGATAACATAATAACCCACTCTGAAGCATATATATTTTTCAACCAATGAAAACTAATAGTTAAATAAAGAAGCTCTCAATTTCTGCCAACATTCCCAATAAAGAGATCAAACCTCTGTTACATAGAATAAATAAGGAAACAATTCAAAACAATACATTAAAAAAATCACTTTTTACAAAGATGCTTCAGAAAGTCGTTCATGCAAATATTTTAAAACCAAAATTTTTACTTAACATTTTGTTTCTTAAGTAACATAAACAACACTGGAAGGCACATTGTTAAATATGCGGATGATTACGTGCTATTTTTGTATGCATTCTAATTTTAGCAGATTTTGAAAATAAAACTACATTTTGGAAATTTTGCCAAAGTCCAAAAGACATACATTCACATATACAATATGACTCATATACACTAAGAAATAATGTGCCTTCCCTCCAACAAACATAATTCTAAAGGGAATTATATAACTTTCAGAAGAATTTTGTATAACAATGAAGAATTGGTACATGTATTTACAATAATACTTACCTCTGCTGACACTTTAGCTATTCCTCGACATTGGCTTTGCCTATCTAATCATTGGTTTCCCATGCTCCAGTCTTTTATACATCACTTAAATGCCCTTGGCAATATCTAATTTGCAAATTCCTCCTTCTGCATCAATGTGCCCTCTATCCCGATATTGTATATAAGCACCTCACTCAGATAATGTTATCACTTTTTCTGGACTTACACCATCCCAGTCACTAACACCAGCTCTTAGTGGGGAGATTGTCAGTGGAATTAAGTATTACTGGAAACACATTTTCAATCTAGGAAAACGTTAACTTCCAAAACATACTTACCCTCTGCTGCCACTTTAGCTAGAATCCCACAATGAGAAGGTGGAGGGGCCGGTGAGGACATTGTCCATACAGAAAGCATCTGTGTAGAACAGGGGTGTACCAAAAGAAGAGTGGTACCCAAGTGGGGAAACCACACTACATCCAGAACAGGTATGCTCTTCACCTAGAATTTAATATTGGTATCAAGGGTGGAATAGTACACAAGTAATTATTACAGGCCAGCACCAACCATATAACCAATGTTCCACAACTGATGGTTAGAATTAAGAGGTCATGGTCCCTATATCCCACATTGGTGGCTAGAGCAATTGGACCGTAATGTGAAATATAGATATACTTTTGATTTGATCCCAACTTGTAGCCATAGGGTGATGTGTTCTGAACCACTGGAATTACGATGAGAAAGTGAGCATCACTGAAGTGGACAAACTTTCTCTTCCAACCGAAGAAGTCCAAAATGCACCACCCCAGGCTCGGAATGATGGGATCGTATATGCCTTACTCAACCAAAGGAACAGAACTCATCCAGTCTGTAATTATGAACATTCATCCTTACTCTCCAACCAAATGGACAAGGAGCATTCCACTTGCTCCTGGAATTATGGAGAGGACGTTGAACACTATTCAAACAAGGACCTAGGATGGGACCACTTCACGGTCGAAATTATGAGGAGATAGTAGAGCTCCATCAATGAACAATATACAACCCAGCATTGTTCATAAGAAGGGCCAAGCACACCCTAACTGGATAGCATAGGATCAAATCTCAACCGGTATTACAAGTAGGCTCCTGCATGGGCTCCCAGCTTTGCCCTCTTCTCCGAGAGTGGAGAAACAACACTCGAACACTCTGAAGGAAAAGCCTCTGTCCACCACCCCAGCGACTGGAAACTGGGTGTGGTAAGGACTCCCTAGCTCCACTAGTAGAATCTGGAGGGGTAACATGTCTTGAGAAGTCCTGAGGAACAGTGCAATAAGTAAACCAATTTCCCTAAATTTTTAAAAGCAAACCAACCCCGATTTATTCAATTCCATGATCAGCAGGGACAGGCAGAATCCCCTTTAGGTATACTCATGATAGTTCATGAGTAGTGGTTCATGATAATATGGTAATACCATCCAGTAATATGCCTAGATGGTCTTATGGAACACCTCATTTCTACAGAGCCTGTTGCAACCAGAAGTAAGTACAGTCAAATGGGTTGCTAGCACAGAATTGGATTGATAAAAGCACACCTGTCTGGGCAACACTTGCAACAGAGTGTGATGCAGTGAAAGCAAGATGTAAGGGACCCTGAAAAAGAAAGTGGGGATAAACCTTTGGAAACTGAAGTATCCCAAAGAATACAGAGACAAGAACTAACAACATGAAAGGAGTTAGAGTGAGCCACATAACACCTCTGGGTCTGACAGGACAAAACAAATGATGAGCATTTGATTAATTGCAGAGGTGAGAAATAGGTAGCAAAAGACTTGTGGAGAGGGATGTATTCCTTTCCCTGGTGGCCAGAGACTAAGAAAGAAAGGACCTATCAGGGTATAGAAAGACTAAAAGGGAGAGATAAAGAGTCCTACAAATATGTCAACAACTCCAGCTGATGACATCAGCATGTCAGCAAATACAAAATACCCATTAAGGAAGAGATGATACATAGTACATGAGGCTAAAGGCTCAAAAAGTAGTCAAGGCAAGGCATGTAACACCACCTTAATATTTCGATTAAGTAATAGAAAAGGCCATTTGGGAAGAAGGCTGGATAGCATTGGGGAGTCTAAAACCATCAGATGTTCAGGATAGCTAAAAGGAGATGAAAAGATCTAAATGACAGGAGACAAAGCTAAACCCAAGTAAAAAACAGGTCAAAACAAGATATGGTGAACCCATTTGATAAAGTGGATACAAACTCCTTGTGAGGCACACCTTAGGCAACTGTAGATGTTAAACCCCAAAGAGTCTTGGTGAAGAATGTTGGGATGAGGATACCTCAATAAAGATAAACAAAGAGGAAGATGCAGAAGTGGACTCACTTGAAAAAACTGTAGAAGAAGAAATCATTGCTAGACCAGCCAATCTAGGCTAGCAACATCTTGCATGTAGAGGATCGAAATATTGCCAGAACTCTGAGTAATAGAGAAAGTGAGGTAAAGTCATAGATGTGCAATCCCATCCAAGCAGGACCAATTGCATCTACCACCCAAGCTTGAGGATGAGGCAGTGGAGATTCCAAAGCTTGTAGTTGAGTAGCAATAAGTGGCCAAAAGCTAACAAAGGAGGCCCAAAATGACAACAAAGTTATCAGAAAACCGCACCACAGATAATCCAATTGTTCAGGAGAAAGAGAGGACTGAGACTGACATTCTGCTATGAAATCCATTACCCCAGGAAAATGGTAAGCCAGGTGATTGACATGATTGGAATAGGCCCCATAGAGAAAGAACCAAAATTAAGAGAACACTAGAATTGATGAAACGTCTCATGAGGATATTCCCCTGCAAAAGATATAGACCTTGCACTATTGCCTGTTGGACAGCAAAAAGTTCTAAATTATTGATGCAGAATGAAGATTCGTCCTCCATTCATATACCCTGGAACTCCTGACTAGGAAGATAGACACTGCAACCCGAAGAGAAACTATGGACAGAGGGGCAGTATACATTTATATACATACACATATATATGTACACACACACACACACACACACAGATATATAAACTTAAAATTGTTCCTAAACAAAAAGTATTTAGAATCACACAATACCAACGTCATTTACAAAATAACATGCAATAACTGCCAAGAATTCCTCATAGGAGAAACAGGAAGAAAATTGGAAACCAGATTCACAGAACACAATAAAAAACCATCCCATGTTTTCCACCATTGCAACTCAAAAAACCATAATATATCTAATAAAAACACAGTCATTTTAAACAAAGAACCAAACATAAACAAACGAAAAATCAAGGAATCCAT
>NW_013666866.1:200798-212406 GCF_000517525.1 Limulus polyphemus | reverse complement strand
GAATCCATCTTAATTGAACAAATCAACCCTACTCTAAACCAAAACCCTGGGGTGCCAAGATACCTCTTCTAAGTTGCGCAACAGCATCCGGTCATGTGACCTCTTTGTTCCATACTGTGCGTGTGTGTGTATATATATCCGTGTCAGTGTACTCTACTTGTACCTGATGATCACAAAACCTTGTCAAAACATTATACATTTGCTGTTATGTTAAATATATATTAAAGTTTTTCTTCATTATCCATTCAAGCCGTCTCCAAAGTGGGATTCTCGTCAATGAATCACATCCTTTTTATTTAAAAAAAGGACTGGAGCATGTGAGACTAATGCTTAGATAGACAAAGGCAATGTGGAGCAATAGTTAAAGTGTCAATGGAGGGTAAGTATGTTTTGGAATAAAGATTTCATGTACAAAAGCTACCAATACCCCAAAATATAGTTTCCAGCAATAGGGAATGGACAAAAGTAAAAAAAGAAATAATCAAAATTTGCATACTCTGTCCTGTTTTTCTTTGGCCTGCTTCTTAAAATGCTGAAAACTATCTAAAGCCGATGTCTTTTTGTTTCCACAATGGCTAGTACTTGGGATGTTACTTACATTCTGTGCCAGACTTGACCATGAACCAAAATTCTTTAACTTTGATTCAGTCTGTACATGAAAAAATATTAAATTCAATAGTAATTTAGAATACAAACAATGTAATAATAAATTACAGAGCATAAATATACATTTCACCTGATAAAAACACCTCAGTATTTTATTTTACTAAGTACAGAGGGTTTTCATATACTTTTCATGTTTAATTCTTTAATATGTACTTTTGATTTGGTATAATATTCTACATTTGAAATTAAAATTTTAAAAATGATCTAACTCTGCTATTGTCTAGTGAAGCATAGCTTTCATTACCTAAAATTTAGGTTAGTTAGATGTTTGTATGCTAACAGTCTTTGTTATTCAGCAACAATTATGATTATCGTGGCTCAGGTTTAATGGTACCTTAATTTTTAAAATTTAGAATTTTAATGTTAGATTTGTAATGTTCACAGTTCTTGTTATCTATATAATACTGAATGTTAAAAATTACTGCTCCATCTTCAAATAATTTTACTGTTTTATAAAATTGCTGTTAGTATATACAAACTTCTTACATATTTTCATAATATACATTCTCTTTAGTAGAGATTTCATGAAACTTTTTTTTTTAGTAACAGCTCAGTTTAAAATATTTCATTGCATTAAACAAAAACATGGTTATTATAATATTACTGGCCTACATGTAAAGAGAGATTTGATCAGCTCTATAAATTGATTTTATGTGACATAGCTACGCATCAAAGTTTACAGTTTTTCAAAAACTATTTATTGTTTCTGTTAAATCCCTAATTTCACCTTATAGACAGAAATCTGACTAAAGTATATTGACTTGGATCTCTTCACATCAAATTATTCTTATAAATTATCAATATGCTTTTATGATTTATATATGTTTATGATTCTAACTCTCACTCAATCCATAAATCTTAAATATTTAACTGTAGTGTTAAATTTCCCTATAAATGGTAACAATGCTATCTAAATGATCAATATCTTACAAGTTATACATTTTGATGATTCTAATTCTCACTCAATCCAGAAATCTGAAATACTTACTTCAGTTTTTGATTTCACAATGAATGGTAGCAGTGTTTCTTAAAAGATTTATTTTCCTAAGTTTTTAACTTCCACCAGAAGCATTACAAGTCATACATTACTAAGACATTAACATGATAAATTCTAGTCTGGTGTCTATCACCACAATAGAAAAATAAATATCTCCAACTATATATATATATATTACAGCATTATAATCAATGAATTTTTCTATTTAACTCTATCACAATCTTGAGCACCCTTCAAATTTTAATAAATGATTATGATTCAAGCTCTATTTAAACAATTTTTGTTTCAAAAAAATTTTAGAAATGATATTTTATTATTTTTTAACATTTATTTAGAGTAATCCAATAATAAAAGTGAAGAGTTTTTTTTCTCTGCTCATCCCAAATTATAGGTTTATATTTGACAATAAACTATCTTTGAAATTATGAATAATGTCTCATTTTTCATGTGATTTCCTTACTCTGTTAACACATTTATTACTACAGCCATTTTTTTCCATCATTTGTTGGTGTCACAGCATGTGATCTGAACAATTACTAATGAAGCGTAGCTTTGAAAACAGCTTGAGCACATGGCTAAAACAAATGAATAAAACAAACTGATAACAATCTAGTTACATCAATGCAGAGCAAATAAAGTGTTTAGGGTTTCTTAAGATACTGGCCATCCAGAGTTCCTGTAGGGGTGAACAAAGGAATCTAATGGAATGTTGAGAAATGAAGAACAAGCCATAGCTCTTGGAATTTCTTTATGAGTTCTTTAAACATTCTTTTCCTTCTTGAATATTTTTTGTGTTACATTATGCCTATTTGAAAGCCAAAGAATCCTACTTCTGTGACAATACACCAAGGAATTAAAACATTTACACTATTTTAAAAAGTGGCCCTTGGTCACCAATAAATCTCTTTTAGTCAGAAGTGGTAAGTACTGCAATCAGCAAAATAAAGTAACAGAGAAAATGTGTTAATGACTTTCAAACAAGTTTAAACTGACTAGATATATAAAAAGTAACTTTGTGATCATAAAAAAATTAAATTCAAAGATGAAAGGCTGTATTTCTATTTTTCAAACCAGTTTCATAATCTAATTTCACAACCTAAAGAATGATAGAAATACTAAAACAATTATTTTTGTATTTTTTTCAAAAGCAAAAACCAAGTACTCAACATCATGCAGTTTAAGTATTTCCACTGTGAGAAGGGTAAAAAAGGGGGGATACCAGTGACACCTCTCAGTCTGGAAAAGGTTTAATGTATTTTTGAGTGTGAACTTAATATTATTGGACAATTTAATAATCACTTAGAATGAGTATAATCTATGACTCATCAAAATAAAAGATATTTGTCTTCTAGATGACTGGAAGTTTAAAAAAGATTTACAGTATTCATTTGAACAACACTTTACTGAATGTTCTTCTTAAAGATTTTATATTAATTCCAAATAACATTTAAAGTTCCCCATTGTAAAACTGTGGAAGTCTGTGATATCTTTCAGAGCACCTTTTTCAGTCCGGGTGTGGAGGTCTGCAAAGGTTTAAGTTCAGTCTTTTTATCCTCTGTAGTTTCTGGTACTGGGAGAGTTGTTCCTAATTTAAATATAAACTATATTAATAATAAAAGTTTACTTCCAGATAATTAAAAACAAAACCTAATATTTGAAATCTCTCCCTAAACACATATTTATTGTGCTTAAATTATGAATATCAAATACTGTTCAAATAATTCTGTAAGAAGATATAAAGCTGAAGAGCAATTTTGTCTTTTATTTAATTAGGCTAATATCATTGTTACCACCAACTGGAAATTATAATATGTATTCATTTTAGATTCACAATATAAAGTTACATTCATAAAACATTCTGTATAACTTAGTTACATTCAAATAACAAATTACATGAGTTAGATCCGATGTTCATTAAACTTTGGTTTATGACACAAATCTGAAAAGGTAATTGTTGCACAGACGTAATAATAAAAGAATAATTTTTTTACTTCGCTGTTTCCGGTACATTTGAGTAAAATTTCCAAAACACATATAGAGAAACCATTAATCTAAATCTTTGAGCAACATTTCCAGTGACAATAAAATTACAACCTTCTAGTTCTGAAAAAAAGACTATACTTTTCCCAGCAATCATGCCGTATCTCTTTCTTTCTTTTACTTCTTAACAATGACCCTACAGTTATGTTTCCACGAAACAAAGCTTCTTCTGAGAACAACTCTACAGCTTCAAGGTATATCTTTAAGCAGATTCAAAGTCACAAAAATTCATTGAAGATGCACTAGGTGACATCATTTTTGTACTATGCTAGGATTCATTTGTAGAACAATCAGCATTAGCTACTTTGTTTGCAAAGAGAGAGTTTCCTGTAATTTTAACTACAACTTTCCTCTGTAGCCAAATCCTGCAACTACTATAAAGTATTTTTAACAAATATTCCTTGCACTTACAGTACTGTATATGATATTGTCCATCACATGGATGGTAGTATAATATTCTTTGTTTTTTTTTGTTGCTATAATCCTCGTCATAAGTTGCTATAAATTTCCATTTCACATGGTATCTCTCGTGCAGTTTCCTGCTACTGATCTTGCTCTTTAAAATATGCCTTGCTAAGAACTTGTGGAACTTTCATCTACTTCAAATCCTTGTTAATTATCTGGTTAACTGTAATAGGATATATACAATGTCTTTTTTAAGGTTGGAGGGTTCTCTTCTGTAACCACAATCTTTACTTTGAGAATAAGTCCATTAGGACTGATTAGTTTGTGGTGTGGTTTTAGAGCCCCTGCCACCCAAAATGCTTTGTTGCCAATTCATTTTTACAACCCCTGCATCATTTGGCTTTACTTTATTTAACCATCTTGCTGTAAAAATACTTATCTTTGGAAAAAGTAATCACAAATCTCTAGCCACCAATTAAGCTTTATAGAATTTTACAAAAGCCCAGTCAATGCAGTCAACTTTTATATATATATGAAACAGATGTCTATCACATGCTTCCAGATTGCAGTACTAAAAACCATCACAGCATTCACAGGGAAATAATAGCTAACATATATGCATTTCCAGAATCCTTAAATGATCCTCCATATTAATAAAGAATTGATCCATTTTTAACTTACACCTTTGCCATTATATATAAACAGTTTACACAATTAATGAAAAAATCTAACACAATGAATATCATAGAGCAACAAATAAGATCTTACCCATTACATCCTCCAAAAAGTCATCAGGAAAATGTTGAGGAGGAGTAATGTCCAAGGATGAGAGATCATCTTTTCTGAGAGAACTACCTGTACTTAAATTGGTGGATTCTACAGGAGAAACTACAGTTTGTGCCTCAGGAACAACTGGTTTCGTTTCAACAGGCACAGGAGATTGAGGAGTAGAATCAATATAATTTGTACTTTGTGTAAATGATCCAGACGATGTGGACATGTTTTGCAAAGCTGACTTATCATGCTGTGGAGTTGTCGTAACGGGAACTCCCTCATTTGTAGCTGAAAATAGAGAAACCATACAGTTACGGCTCACCGAAATTTTTTACAAAGCTTAAAACGTGACAAACACTTTAATTTGCTATAGTTACTGCTTATTTAGAAATCGATACACATTCCAATTGTTTAGCTAATTATTCTATTTGTACAAAAAAAAACTACTTTGTTGTTATAAACTATGAATTAAGTCTTTTAAATTTATTATATGGTTTCCTTTAGAAAATTAAATAACATTCTTGAAATTCGAATTTTACGTGATACCTGAAGCGCGAGGTGTAGTGGGAACAATGTTTTTCCTTACAGGGGCAGGTGTGGCTGTAGCAGAAGGTCTAGAGGGTTGTTGAGGCAAACTGTGACTGGCAACAACGGGGGCTCTACTTAGAGGAAGAGAATTTGGTTGGGGCAGGGCAGCTGTTGAAAAATGCAGATGGAACAGTAAAGGTTACCTCTTTCAATCAGTTTTCATAAACAATGAAGATCACCAATAAAAAAAATGTGATTTATTACAGAGAAACAAATAAAAATCTTATTACATTTTCATAACTGATGATGATATATTTTAAGCTTGACTGTACACCAGTAAAAACATGATTTATCTCCAACAATACTTTTTTTTTAAGTATTGCAAATCAAGCTAATAAATATTACTTTCTCGATAAAAATTAAACTTATTATAAATAAACGTACATTTTAACGTTAATACATTTATCATACTAATTCCATTCAGAAATCAGCTAATTTTTTACAATTTTTTAATCTTATTGTTGTTGCCTTATGCCCAAAATTAAGTATTAGATCTTGGTTAACAGTAAAAAATAGTGAATTATTCAGACAGCTGAGTTAAGCTTAAAATGTAACTAATGGAATAAAACTATAAATATAATATGTAAAAATCCAAAGAACATTTTAAAAATATAAGAAGTTTACTTACATAGAAACATAACAATAATGATCCTTGTATTTTACTATGCAACAATAAGAGCCTTGTATATTCATTTTTTAAATATTAAACAACATTTCTTGATGCAAGCATTCATCGTTAAATTCCAGTTATTTATGAAAGCCAAGATCAAGATATTAAGCTGTCAAGTTTTCATTTATGTTTATTCATATCAATGTCTGGTCCCATGTTCTACATTTTATAAGCAAATGCAATCCAGTTTTAAAAGCAATTTGACTATCTATAAAAAAAAGTTAAACTAGAATTTGTAGAGACAGACATAATAAATCCTAGACCATGCTGGTTACAACTGGATGATATCTGTCACCTTCACAGTCGAAATTGGTTCACTGAGAATTTTTGCTAAATTTAATATTATAACAAAGGTAGGTTAACAGTCCCTGAGATGGACCAGATAAAATGCTGCAAGATTAGATTAATTGTGTTTAGTTATTGTTCCAAGACAAGAATTTATTAGATGAAAAATGTTACCAATTATATCACCCATCTCTTAGCAACTAGGCATTTTGTATTCCCAGGAACTAAGGTTTTGTTTGAAGGTTCACTTATTAGCCAGGAATTCAAAGATAGTTATACACATTAGCAGAGTAAGGCAGTATTCAAGCAGTGTCTGAACAGTAATCACAAAATAAATGTTATTCACAAGGAAAATGTAATTTCAATAATGCTGAGTACTTAAGCAAATAGTTGTATTAAAAAAACACAAAACATTCACATAAACACACCACCAAAATGTTATATGAAGCAACTCCTTCAGTGCACTGGAGCAGACAATTAAGGTGAAGCATGGGTGGGGAGGATTTACATTTAGAGGTTGCTTTGCTTAAATAAAATGTACTAAATTCCTAATGTACAATATGTAAGAAAAGTGTTAGGGTAAAATATAATAAGTAATTTTATTTAACTGCAGTTCTTTTAAATGGAACAAAGAAGGGTGTTCTTGCAATGCAAGCTTACTATACACAGCTACGAGTATAACATGTAGCATGTAAACATGCATTTTCTTAAATATAAAAACACTAGCGCTGTTTTAAATAATGTATTTTTTAACTACATGTGAATGTTTCACTTCATTTTTATGGATTAGTTGTAAAATAAATGATTTTTAATAAAAATAATTAACTAGTAGTTATGGTGATTTCACCAGCAAATTATAAAAATGAGTAATAAAAAAGGTTCAAACTTTTGTTTCATAAAGTTTTCTGAACCTCCAAAGACCAATTCTACCTTTAATTACAGCCCTACCACGAGCCAGAGAAAATTGGGCAAATATCAAAATTTCATATTTGATTGATTTGTTGCATGTTTTACTGAAGAATGGCTTATAAACATACGTGATTGGATTCAGTGTGAAAAACCCCTTCTTAAAATATGCCCATACGTTAAAAGCAGGGGCTGTTTCCAATATAAACTTTGGAACTGCATTAAAAACCAAAAAACCAGAACTAACTAACCTAGTTGATTTATGTTTGGATACATTGCACCCAATACTGGAAGTTGAGAAGGATGGTCTGCATATTGAGTAGGGTGAACAGCTGGAGCTGCAGGTTGCTGATACCTGTGTAGAGCTTGTCCTCCACCAATGTTCTGTTGATACGACTGCTGGTTGGAAGGAGTTGTGGCTGTAGTGGTGAGATGCACACCAGTAGTAACCACTGATGAGGAAGTGGTGGAAACTGAATATGTAACCACTTTTTCTCTAGTTTTTGATGTGAAAGTCTAAAAAAAATAAAAATTCATAATTATAAGTAAAACAAAAGTTTTTTCAAAAACCTTTTCATTATATGATAACCTAAATGTTCATGATTTGATTTGGTTTGATAGAAACTACAGAAATTACCTAGATGCACTCAGATTTTCAAATCATATACCCTGTTCTAAGTTTTGTAATTATATGCACACATATTTCAACTATATGAAATTTGTTAGCTTGGTGGTTTCATACTAATTTCACCCTTCTTGAAATATTTTTAAGAGCATCCAGTTACAGTATGTTTTGATGAAGCTACTAGCCTTTATCTTATAGATTTCATACCAAAGAAAATTATGGGAACCTCTCAGAAGACTTTTACTGAAAGACTTCACTCAGGTGTAGTCTCCTTAGTGTTAAAATTCAAATGATTGCATGACTGAATGTCAACTTCAAGAAGGAAAAAATTAGATTTTTTTCTTCATAAAAAAAAAATACTCGTTCCCTATTACTTTAAATTAATTATTAAGTTTTACCACTACTGAAAATGTCATTTTCATAATATTTTTTCACTAGTATGTTGAAACCAGTATTGATCCATCTTAACAATAAAATCTAAAGCATATCAAAACCATTTCAAGTGGTTAAGGAAATTACTGTACTGGGTTTTCTCATAAGTCCAGACCCACAAATGGAGTGTATTTTTTATTAACGGAGGGAAAATATGTACTGATTATTACAAGAAAATGGATGTGTCAAGCAGAAGGTCTGTAGTTCAAATTAGAAAGAGTTGTGGCTGTAGTGGTGAGAAGCACACCAGTAGTAACCACTGGTGAGGTAGTGAATATGAAACCACTTTTTCCCGAGTTTTTGATGTGAGAGGCTAAAAAAAATACTAAACATTTATTAATAATTCCAAGTTGCTTTGTTTAAATGAAATTTACAAATAGTTGTATTAAAAAAAACACACAAAACATTCACACAAACACACCACCAAAAGTTTATATGTATCAGCTCTTGTGCACCGGAGCAGACCATTAAGGTGAAGCATGGGTGGGGAGGATTTACATTAAAAGGTTGCTTTGCTTAAATAAAATGTACTAAATTCCTAATGTACAAGATGTAAGAAAAGTGTTAGGGTAAAATATAATAAGTAATTTAATTTAACTGCAGTTCTTTTAAATGGAACAAAAAAGGGTGTTCTTGCAATGCAAGCTTACTGTACACAACTAGTTAATTTATGTTTGGATGGTCAGACTTGGAAGTTACAAAGTGTTTTTCTACGCAAAATATGGAAAAAATCAACCATATGATCTGTCAACCTCTTTTTATTTTAAGGAGTGTTCTCCTACAAAACTACCTAACAGAAATAGTCTGGGCTACTTCAGCCACCTAAAAAAAGACTTTGTATCTAAAAGACGTCTACTACATTCTGTAGTATGGAAAACCTATTAAATGAACCATTTAGTGAAACAGCACAAACAGTTTATAAAATATCTTATAAGTTGAATGTCTGGTGTAATTTGTTAAGCTTGAAAAGCTATCTTGCTATTCTAATCTGAGGTAAACAGGTAAAAACAGACTGAAAAGCCAACACAATCCATCAATATGGCATGTGGCTGAAGCCTGTTTTTAAGAGATTACTTAAAGATGGAAAAAGAGATTAAAAGTTCTGCAATAATCAGCAGAACCATGGCTGAGATGGTCATCACAAAATCTACCAATTTCAAATGAAACACTTAAGAAACCAGCTGACATAGTGAAAAGCATAAAGAATAAGCCCATCTAATCTTTATAGGTCATATGACTGGATCAGTTACAGAAGGCCAGTACGCTGTACTTTAAATCAGTTGCTTCACACATTACCAACAGCATACAAATCAGTGAAGAGTTGTTTTAATTAATGTAAAATGTACAAATAAAACAGGTATTAGATTAGAGATGCTTAACTTCCAAGACAAGACAGACCATAAAATAAATATTGCTACTGATAAACCATAGAGCAATAAAGAAGCTACTAATGTCAGTCAGCCCACAACTTTTTTAAATGCCTAAGTAATAAGAAATGTTGAAATTATTTATGCATCACCTTAAAGAAAAAAAGAGATCAATGATAGGACTCTAGGATATAAAAAATGTGAACCAGTGCCAAAATTTCAGAACTTCCTTGATTCTTAAACCAAGTACCCAGGGGAACAAGAACAAACTGAAAAAGACTTATTGATATTGAATATGTACAATCCATGGTTGTAACTTAAGTAGTTGAATGGTTGCAAGCTGACAGGATAAGTAGTCAGAATGAAAGTAACTGCAAGAATTATCATGATGGATACCACAGATGGCAAACACTATAAGCTGAGAAAGAAGATATCTTCATGTTCCTTTAGAATACATATTAATAATAAAAATAGTTGAGGAGATAAACACCCAAAATACTTATAGTATTGCGAGCTTGGTAAGTATGTGAAAAGGGAAATAAAATCTGCAATGACACTTTATAATAACATTTACAAGTTCTTCAAAATATTCAAAATTTTTGGGGAAAAAAAGGTCCAAAATAATTGCTAGTGTAACTGAAGAGAGATAATATTCCATGCCACAAAATACATAGTTTCTAAAATATATGTCAAGCACACCTACACATGAAACATTAGAAAGATGTAATGACAGAACCAAGTAGTTTTAGCAAGGTTACAGTGTAGCTCATATTTCAAGGAGGTTAAAAGAACTACATAATAAATACCAAAAGGCAAGTTCAATATACACTATCTGAGCACAATTCTTACTGAAGAGTAAAAGAATTTACAATCATTTTAAAAACTTTACTTAGTAGAATTATAGACGAAACTAAGATTGCAGTTATAAACCTGAACTAAATACACTAGATTGCACAGTGTGCTATCTTATTCCTGCTAACTATTAAGAACCGTTCCATGTCTATTATTTTAAGAAAGACTTTCACTTACAAGCTGTTAATTTTTTTTAAAAAGTAGTCCAGAATGATGGCTTAAATTAATATAAATAAATTTTAATTATACAAGTATTTCTGTAAATTATCTACTGAAGGAATTTATTACACTTTTCATGTGAATATAAAATGTGCTTGTTGAACTGAAGAGTAATATTTAGTCAAAAAGTAATGCCAAAGTATTAATTCAAAAAATTAATAAATACTTATATAATTACAAAAACTCCTACAACTCTGAATTAGTTTCTTGTTTGAAACACTTAGTGAAGCTACAACACAAAATACATATATTAATAATCTACCTTCTTTCTGTTGGTTGCTTTCTTTTTCTTCTTTTTCTGAATGCCTGCAGTTAAAAAATTTTCCGGTTATTACAGTTTACTCTAAAAATACAATTTCTTAATTGCGGTGTTAAGTATTAATTAAATTATAAAACCCATGCCACTAACAAACAGCTTTTAAATCACATTTTTTAAACTATTTCTGCACTTAACTGTTTGTGGGTCCATGACTGTTGGTTAAAGATCTCTAACAACATGTGTGACACACGTGTGCAAAATGTCAAAAATATAATAAATATTTCGGTTAGTCCCGTCAACAACTACTGGGATTTCCTACTTGTTTTACATGCATAGTGAATGATTTTATCCAGTTTGTTTCATGGATTTTACATTGAATGCTGTAACACGCAAATATAAAATTAATCAACATAATGCAGTATGTGATCTTCACTGGTGGTGAACAATATAAAACAAGTCAGTAATCTGAAGGTTAAGTTAGCAGAGTAACTTAAATGATATTTTTGAAGTTAGCTCAATAAAT
>NW_013666866.1:186696-199825 GCF_000517525.1 Limulus polyphemus | reverse complement strand
AAATTTAGTAAATAAACTTAGACTAAAATTAAAGTACAACACAGTAGCTTTCATTTTTTAGGTAAAATTAAAACTACTCAATACAAATACATATATACATGTATCCTTATTAACCTGTCTTAGATTGCAAAACCAAGAAAACTATAGTATAAAGCACAAACCAGTTATACCACAGGTATAATTCTCTATCACTGTAAAGGAACATTTCAAATGGGATACAGTAATAATGTCAGAAACCCATTCTGATGTTTAGGAAAATGGTGAGCAAAACATAATGCTATTTACTCCATTTCCAGAAAAGCAAATGACTATGGCAAGAAAATATTCTTCTTAGTAGTAGTATCATAGGCAAGTGACTGAGTGTACAAACAGAAAATGTTTCATGTGAATAGATATTTAATATATATATATTTTGTTACTTTACTCTAACCATTTCAGAATCTCATGTTTACACTGTTTAATTTGATTCTCTTCTTTTGTTTGTTTTGTAATTAAACACAAAGCTACACAATGGGCTATCTGTGCTCTGACCACAATGGGTATTGAAACCTGGTTTCTAGCGTTGTAAGTCTGCAGACCTATTCTTTCATACAAAAACATCACTGAAATTTTGTGAATAAAGCTATTAGGGTTAGCTTTTAAGATAAAAATCAAACAAACCATACTTCCTAAATATTCAAATAAAACAGAAACCGAATTATTGCAAAGAACTGAGCAGTATATTACATGAAAGAAAATGAGAAACTCCTAGAAACTTCAGGGATTAAGAAAAACTGTTAAACATTTTCTGAAACCAAAAAAATGAATGTACAAGAAGAATGCTTCCAAATATATTATCAAATCATGAAAAACTCAAAGCCCAACCACCTTGTAGCATAAACCTTTTAGTGTTTTAATTACACTGATCACTGTGTAAATCATTTTCTAGTTTGGAAATGTTCTTTAGTAAATTTGCAAAATGTGCATTTACAGATTGAAGGTTTCTTGATACTTGCAAAAAAAAAAAAAGAAGAGAGAGAGAGAATTGGCTTAATTATGCATGTAAAATATTCAAAAAATGGCAATAACTACAAATATCACAAGGAGCTTTTTCCAGCTACTCCTATTTGGCAGTGCCAGTCATTTGAATCTACAAAGTAAACCTGTATTTCTAATAATTTCTTTTCTTAATGATCTTACTTTAGCCGCTGTGACCTAGGGAAGTTCATACTAGAAGACTTGAAATAAAAACCCTATAACCCAAGCACTTTTGAAATGTAGATCTTTCTTCTTCAAGGGTAGAATGGCAAACCATTCCCAGTTTGCTCCTGAAGAAGAAAGGTTTACCTTTCAAAAGCACTAGGATTTTAGGGTTATTATTCATTTCTATCAAGACTTCTCGAACCTACGTGTTTTTTAAACATCACGAATACTAGAAGACATTTTATCCATGAGGATGATACATTAGGTATATTCAAGTGTAACTTACATTTCATACATGTGTTTCTTACTCATAAAATGCTGAACGTGGGAAGGCTCTAAATGGTTCTTTGATCCCTATACATAAAGTAGCATACATTTTGTGCATGGTAACACATTGGTGCATATTAGTAGAATTTAAAGCTTACATATATTTGTATTTTAACTTATTAAAAGGATGTACATGGGAAAATTCATATAACAAATCCAAAATCTCAACATTTGAAATAGATATCCTTATTGTTCAAGTTTGGTTGCCAATTACATCTTTTTTTTTCCTTTAATTTTTAGTAAATACAGAATTCATTAAAATAGTGGTATCCTGAAAAATTATGAAATTTAACCTCAGAACCACATTATCAGTTTCTCAAAAGATTTGCTTTTACATTCTGTCCTGTTTTGTACATTGCCCTTTCCACAAGAATGAAATGAAAAACATAAAGCTTTTTAAAACGTTCAGTCAAATCATGACTTTTTCCAAGTGTCAATGATAAATATAACACCATATGTGAAAAGGTAATAAACTGTTACTTCCAAAACTTTCTCATCTTCAGTATATATGATACTTATTGATAGTTCTAAGTATTACAACCCAATGAAGAGTAAAACTGGGGGAAACCAAACAAAAAATATACTAAAACATTGTATCTACTAAGCCTAACTCACCATTAGCCAATATCTGATCTCACACTTCTAAACCAGACCATAAAATAAACTAATAACCTAACTTTATTTACGCATGACCATAGAAATACAAAAAATATAATTCTTCATTTCTTTATTTTTTGCAGCTTTTCATTTTACAAGTATTCTTAAAAAAAAATTTGCATGTTCAATAACTTAACGGTTATTTATTAAACTTTACTTACTAGTTACAGAGCTGATTTATATAACTTAAGAAAGAAGCTCCAGTGAGGGAAAAAAATGAAAATGAAGTTTAAGTGAGGAATTCACACAACGAATTAGCTTTTATAATAGATTTTAACTTCAGTCAATTAGCATTTTTACTTGTAAAATGGGATGAAACACCTTAAATAGTATACTCTTCTTGACATTTTTTTGTTTTTTAACTGTGTATGTGTGTGGAATTTCAATGTTTCTAGTTTAGCACTAAACTATGACTGGATAAAGGCTAGCTTATTCACCTATGTAGTATTCAATCTGATCAGATATACAGATTAGCCACCATAACAAATTGAACTAAATCGTAAATCTGGTGTTTTTGATATTAAAAGGTCACAATAACTGAAGATTAAAATATTTTCTGTAATGACAAAATCAAAATTAAAACTACAACTGATTCCTATATTTATTTAATGGTGAAACATTTTTCAAAAAAACCTTTTTAAGTATAAGCTCTGTACAAGCTTCCTAAATTAATCGGTTTAATTTTGTGTAGAATATAAAGTGGTGAGACTACCAGAATAACTTGAAAGTTCTTTAGAGAAAATCAAAGGTGCATTCATAAAAGCCTAAGCCACTTCCTATAAAACTTACTTATAGTATTACACGAATACTACTGACTACAAAATTAGTGTATAGATACTAGCGTTTACTGGACCAATATGTTAAGGTATTACATTTCATTCACTTACAAAGTTATTTTAAAGTTCACTTGAAATGCTCCATCTGTAAGCTAAATCTAAAAATCATTATTCTTTTGTCAAACCAATACAGTTTTCTGCTGTTAAATTCTCCTAATTGCAAATCAATTTTATTGAAAAAATTAACCAGTAAACTACATATAACTCTTAGAGACTGCTTGTTGAAAAATATATTAAGAGTGAAGGCCTTCAAAAGAACATTCAGTGTAATAATGATTAAAAACATTTTGTGGTATTCATTTTATTCTTCTACTTGTTCGCTCTAAAAGAAATAATTATAATGAATATAAGTACTCTTAACAAAATGTGTGTATATCTGAAAGCTTCCCAAAGTTACTAATAATGTATGTAACACATACAGAAGTTTATCTACTTACATCCCAAGAAGCATTTTTTGAAACTTAGTTAAATCACCAATGCATAAGAAATTGAAAAATATGGATATACAACCAGAAAATACTGTTTACCTGTGCTTGATATAAAAAACAAAAATCTATACAGTAAATGTTACTTGTGATATATTTCTTCTTGATTAAATGTTTGCTGTATTTATTGGTTACAGCCCGATATTCCAAAGAGCCATAGTTCTGAAGGACCAATGTTCCAATATTCTAAAAATTGAACATAATAGTTATTACACATGTAGGCCTAATGTTCATTCAGGTTGTTATATTACATAAACAATAGTATCTTATATATTAGGGACATGAGCCGATAAAATTTTGAGGGATTCCTGTAATCATTCCAGACACCTATATTATTGTTACCCATAATTAAAGGTTTCTAATCGTTCGAAAAATTATTTCAAAATTCTAATAATAATATTATTATCATTATTATTATAGAAATAGGTTGAAAACGTTGAGTAACAATAAGAAGAATAAAGCAAACTCCAGTACTAGTGGTGAAAATTATCAGAATATCAGTCCTTCAAAATATTGGTCTGTCCCTACGTATTAATTCCAAGAACAAAATTTCATGATTTTAGCACAACCAGCCAAGAAATACAAATAAGAAATCAGTTTTTAAAGCATGTATAAAAAGCCAATAACCAAAAAAAAAAGACCAGTATTATGCACTGGTTTGTACAATCTATAAATTTGAATCCTGGAAATAATCACCAAATTATTGCTGGTTACCATTTATACCAAAACTTTCAAATTCTTTAGTGTTTTCATTAGCATGGTTACTTGCATTCTTCTGTTTAGACCCAATTGAGTTTACACTGCTTCCTCTATTATCTGGAATGTATCTATCAAACACATTAAAACTTAGGCCCATGCACAAAATGAAAAAAAAAAAAATTGTGGTCAATTATTACCTTTGTGAGAAAGTGGGTGTTTGATAACTTAATAGCTTTTATGGCTACAAGAAAAGTATGCTGTAAAGCTTGTTTCTGTTTTACATAAACATAACAACAGAAGGAATTTCAGATTCTTATATGTAAAGTGATTATTTGTAGCAACTAAGTAACAGTACCACTAAATGACCATGGAATATGTTTGTTTCCTTAAAAAATCTTGTGTAAAAAAAAGTTTTTAGTTCACCTCATATTCAATGATCGAAGATCATACTCTGTTCTTTTCTTTACATTTTCACAATTAAAGACATAGTAGGTTTTCTTAGCTTAAAGGCAACAAGTTGTCGCATTCTAAAGTGAAATTCTTCCCGTGAGAAGTACTACTGCCTAAAAAAATATTATGTTGCAACTACCTCTAATTCTTTCCACATCACTCTCCACTCCCAGGAAGAATTCTACTTTAGAATGATAAAATTTCTATCAAGGTAAGAAAATCAACTCTTAACCAGAAGATGAACACACAACCACAGCATCTTCAATTGTGAAAATGTAAAAAAAAAGAATGAAACATGAACTTGCTCATTAGAAAAAAACATATCAAAAAGGATATTTTAAACCCATATATTTCATGTACCTTTCAAACTTATGATTATGACTTCATGTTACAAACCAAACTATATATATATATATCTTTTTAAGAGCAACACTGGTATCTCATTAACAATGCCCTTAAATCAAATTAACAGCAACTTATTGGTTCATAGTAAGTACACAAGACTCAGTTGAGTTAGTCATGTTTGAGCCACAATGGTTTATTACTGTGTTAATTTGATAATTCTTAAGAGCTGACAGTTGTCAGGCTAATCAACATAAATATGATACACATTTAAGACTATTACTATTATGGTATAACAATAAAGCAATTTTCTTACAAAGAATATAGGTACAAAAATAGCATTTTTAGCTGTGAATGGGTAAAATGGTACGCTTATATAGTATTATATTCTAAGGCTTTAAATGTGTGTTGGTTTTTACTAGCTGCACCACAGATCACCTCCCTAAGGCTTATCTTCCATAAATTAAAATTAGCTGTACTTATATACAGAAAAATAAATGCATCCATGTATGTATAAAATAATGATAGACTTAAAGAAAAAATACGTTTTTTTTTTGTATCTCTACTGAAATATATTTACAGGCTCTATCTATTTATCTATCTATATATATATATATGAATATTAGATTGGACTATTATGAAGAAATTAAAACTAAATAAATCAATAATTAAGACACAGGAACTCAGTCTATAAAATTTTGTTTGTGATAAACAAGATGAACTAAATATTAAATGAGATCTGAAAAACTAAACAATGAAGCCAGCTGTACAGAAAAACAGTACTTGTGGTGATTAATACAAAATATAGATAAAAACTTACAGATTTATATAAATATATATTTTGCTTAAGCAAGTGAAGAGTTGAAGCTGTTAAATATGAGAAGAAAAAAATTTGGATGAATTGTTTATCAAATATTTTAATAACCTACTTGTAAAACCCCTTCTTTCAGCTATATATGAATAATTATTATACTTTATAATGTAACTAAGACATGAAATAATGAATAAACAAATTAAAATGTGAATATTTGTATTGTTGCATCATTGTTTAAAAATTCAGGTTTTTATGTACATATATAAACCTTCATTCACAGACATCAAGGACAGTCATTATAATAAGCCCTAGCATTTTACTTTCTCATTTAAATATCAGTATTTCAATACACTATAAATTGATAACCTGAAACAATTTATAAAGTAAACAAATTTCATATGCCAGGTACATCCATACCAAGTCAAGTGCATAAAAAACTACATATAAACTAATGCTATATGCATATTAACCCTTTCCAGACTGAATATTTATGAGATTTTATTGTCATCCAGTACAACAGAACAAACAGTGACTCCAAATTCAGTAAGATACCATAATATGAATATGAATAATACGGAACTTATGGAAAATAGAGTAATGATTGATCACAATCAATACTGTCTATGTGTATGATAAAGTCCAAAACAGTTTCTATCTTTGTTGAGTCACAAGTTTACTCAACAGTGACTGCACATAAAATGGGTACAGTGACAATTTCCTTCATATGTCAGTCTTGTGTCATCATGCAAATTTCCATGTTTGCGCACACACATTTCCTTCTCTTGTAGTCCTTTCATTACAAACCCTACAGTCATAAATGGTTTCAGTGAACACTAGATGGTGTTGTTCCATGTTTTACAGTCTGATTATCATGTGGATCTCTATCTAATGGCCTACCAGCTTGTTTCAAAAACGTTTTGCCGCCAATAAGCCTTTTGCAATACTGCTGTCATGCTACCTATTTTCAGCAAAACTAACTCTTTCAAACTCAGCAAAAACTGTGACCAAACTAGGTGAGCCAAATCCCTCCATTACAGTGGAGGAGCAACTGGAAAAAGGTTAATATCTCTCACATAATTCTGCTTATTACAAGAGTAGCTGATCTATTTATGAAATTTATCATACACTTTAATATACCAAACTTGCATTTTAACATCATATATTTTATAATACTGAATGATAATCTTCACCAAGAGCCTCAAACTCTGAACAAGAATCAAAATAAACTTTCATTTTCATATACTTTAATAATTTCAAGTATGATAGTGGCATGTGACTATAATCTAATATTTACACATAAAAAAATAAAAAGTTCATAACTTTTTTTCAAAGCCTTATTTAAATAGCCCAGATATTTTTTTCCAATATTTGACCCCTCCAAAAGAATAACAAATATTTACACATAACTAAGACAATATACAATTTTTTTCGTTAAAATTTACAGCACTAGGACTTATTTTTACAATGTTTTCATTTATTCTAATCACTTCTGCAACTAAAGATGACATCTTTATATCTATATGTCTACATTTATCTGATACACATATGTAAATAGTTAAGCATGTTAGATTCATACAAGTCATAAACTGTTGGATGATCATAACCAAAACTTAAAAAAAATAAATTTTGTTTGTTTTTCATTGTAATATTGGATTGGTTCTAAATAGCTTATCCAGGTTTGGA
The DNA here is from genome assembly GCF_000517525.1 of Limulus polyphemus. NCBI lineage: Eukaryota > Metazoa > Arthropoda > Merostomata > Xiphosura > Limulidae > Limulus > Limulus polyphemus. The sequence continues at coordinate 192,350 of NW_013666866.1, read as the reverse complement.
AATGAATTTCAATCTTATGATTCAGGTTTCATAATTAAAATAAACAATTATTGACTGGTTATGAAGATAACTAATGATCTGTTGTCTGAAATGATCAGTATATAATTGTTTTATTCTAACAAAACCATTTTTTGATTTCAGTTTTACTACAACTTGATTAATTAGTGCTGTCACACAGTATATTTATCTTACATCCCCCAGCCTACATGTAAATCTTAAAAATTAACATTTCATTGACGATTCTGGTCTCATTTTATGAATCAATAAGGTTTAAAATTTGTTTAATTTTTCAAAATATATCAACCATTCATTATGTGATTTTACTAATATATATATATAAGGTACACATGTATCTAATATCAGTCTTAAATTTGCCTAGAATGCTAGTGAGATTTGAAACACTGTTTGTAAATTACACATAAATGAATCAGTTTTCACTGTACTGCAAAAAATTGTAATCCCCAAAGTTCTGCTGCCTAAACATCTCTGCAGCTCTTCATCTGTGAGTAACCAAAATTTTATACCATTTGTGGGTTTGGGCAAACTGTTTGTAATTAGGCCTAAGTGAATAAGTCTTTTCACTGTGCTTCAAAATTGTCATCTGCTAAGTTCTGCTGCAAAGTCATGCATGCATAGCAACAGCCTTGACAATTTTGCAATACTGAAAATGTTTCTTTGATGCACTCTCAGCTAATCATGGCAAATAATTCATGCTAAGGTTAGATAGAATAGTGTATTTTATTTAATAGTTTTAACATATTATTATTTGCAAAACATTATCCAACATTATTATCAAATAAATGCAGACTTAAAAAATATATCTGCTCAGTTTTATGAAAAAATAAAAAACAAGTGTCAGTAAATTGATACATATATAATTAATTTCGTTTTAGCTTTAACACATTTCTAAAAAGTATTGTAGTTCGTTATTTCAGATAAGTCTAGAAATCTTACAGCACATAAAATTACTCAAATAAGGAATTTTTAATATATAGATGATTCTGAATGACTATTATGTAATGTTACCTAATGGCATGACTGATTTAAATAAATACCATAATGTGTCCACGCATGACTGAAGTTATTTATTCATTGCACAAGTGTTTATATAAACTGTCTCCATTAAATTATTTTACATAAAAAAAAAATGTTATAATACATTAGTTACCAACCAGAAGTGTTTCAGGAAACAGCACTAATTATATGTTTGAAATGAAAAATTCTGAGGTTTTTGGCTATATTTAAACAAAACCAAAAGCACACAATTATTTTTACCCTAATAGAATGTTTATCAGGCCAAAATATTCTGTTGTGTTTAAGCAGAGCAGGGATAACTTGTTTTTGAAATTCTACATGTTTAATGTTACAAACTTTTAGGATTACACTCCCACCTCAGTGGTCATTCTTTATTGTGACACCTCTGCTCTTGTTCTTGCAATTCCCAAAAATATTAACTAGCTCATTAAAATACTTTTTTTTTTTTAAACTATAAGAATGTATTTCCTGAGTTCAAACACTCCACCTTAGGACTTTGATATTTGAATATTTTCTTGTCCTTAATTTTAGAATGCCAAGAAAACGTTGGGAGTCATTTGTCAGCCAAAATTTATTAGAATGAGATTCTATGAGTACCACTTTCTGTATTCCTTTTTCTGAGCTACCAATATCTTTTTCTTCCTATGTATTTCAGATAAACAATTTGCAACCCAATTTACAAACAACTATTATATGTAATGCAAGTCATCAGAAAATTAATTTCCAGCCAGTCTCCTTGGGATTCCAAACATCCAGTGACTATATGAATAAATATTTCTACCTGGTAGTCAAAATACTAAATAATAGTAATATATAGAATATATACATGTGATTTAAATATATATCTTCTATGAATGATGAGAGAAAACATTTCAAATTAAAATGACAAATGCATGAATAGGTACTTGTAAGTCATGTATATTGTTCAAGACAAGGGCTTCTATACTCTACTGCATTATTTAAAAAGTGTAAAAAAAACTTCCCTTCCAATAATTAACTTATTATGAGACTATTCCTTGCCAATACCAGTTACAAAATCTGAAAATCAGTAATTTTTTAAACCGTCTTTCTATGGGATACAAGTTTAACAATGGTTACTGCTTCCATGCCTTAACAAAAAGTATGAGTTGGTTCACACAATGGTTACTGCTTGCATACCATAACATAAATTATGAGTTGGCTCACACAATGGTTACTGCTTACATACCATAACAAAAAGTATGAGTTTAACCATTGAGTGAGCCATACTTTTTGTTATGGCATGCAGGCAGGAGGTGGCTCACTCAATGGTTACTGCCTGCATGCCATAACAAAAAGTATGAGGTGGCTCACTCAATGGTTACTGCTTGCATGCCATAACAAAAAGTATAAGGTGGCTCACTCAATGGTTAATGCCTGCATACCATAACATAAAGTATGAGTTGGCTCACACAACGAGAGTTGAATGGTGCCATCCAGATACTGGAACTATAAAGCATATTATTAAGTGCACTTGAAGATATCACCTTTGCAAGTTATTTTAATTCTTAAAATAGCTAAACAGCATGATTAATTTGAACAAACATAAAAAAGAATGTTTTAAAGAAAACTTTCCATGCTTTGTTATTGCCTGTTTCCCTCTTAATGGTAAGCAAATAGCTGAATGCAATATCCAAGCCTACTCATCAATGCTTTTTTTTTTAAAAGAAAATTAGAAAATGTTATCGTGTTTACAGTGCATATTTCATCTTTTATTATGGTTATGTGTGAAACAATATGATTGTTATTGTTTTGAAACTTTATTCAAATTGCTAAAATAGTTTGAAGTTAAAATGTTATGTCAGTATGGATATATATATGTTAAGATTAATGGAACCCTGTTTTACAATGCTGTAAGGTTTGTTTGAAGCAGACAGTACAGCCTCAGTGGACCAATAGGTCCCTTGCTGTCACTTAATATGTTATAATGAGGGTTATAGCAACAGCTATGAAACTCATGTATTTCAATGTTTCTCTTTCAGTAGCTTGGATATGTCAACTACCTTTGTCTAAATTATAAAAGATAGCATTAGTGACATAAAACAATTTAAAGCAACTTAACATAGTTTGCAATATTTTCAGAGCATCAATTAATATAACCTGCAGTGTTTTTAAATGCAAGTATGCTGTACTTATATTTTTGTAATAACATAATTATTTTGTTTAATAGTGAAAATAATCATATTATGGAACAATAAAAAATCCAAACATAATCATAATAATATTCAAAAAATCTATGTTTAGATAGATTATTTAATTGACTGTTTGATAATGTATGTTTGTTTTTTGTGAGCTAATAATTGTTTGAAAACAAAGTAATTGGTAAGCACATTGTCAATTTATTATGCTATGAAAAAAAAGGGAGCACAAATATAAAAAAAAAACATCATGCAGGGAAATGCTAAAACACCTTATGATTAATTGATTTTCTTGGAATTAGCATTTTTTTTATGTCAGAATCTAATGGATTTTAGATGAAACTTTATAATATTTGTTTAATTTGTTTGTTGGTTTTGATGCAAAGATACTCAAGGGATATATGCATCAGTCATTCCTAATTTTGAAGTGATAGATTAGTGGGAGAGCAGCTATTAAGCACCACCCAATGCCAACTCTTCAGCTACCATAAATATTAATCAACTTAATACGAATAAAAAAACATATATATACAAGCTGTAAAAATTTTATACATACGAAAAGGTATCCGACTTCAATGTATAAGCTATTTAACATATTTTAACAAATTAAGCATACTTGGTTACATACTTGTACAACATTCATGAGCCTTTCCTCCTCCCAAGAAAAATAAAGTTGAATTGATTCAACAATTAAGTACATAAAATAATGTAATTTATTTTAAATGCTGTATCCTTGAATGTTCATTTTAAATGAGATGTTTCCTAAACAGCAATTTACTAACAAAATATAAAACTTAAAACAAACTGAAAATCAACCAATTGTTTCACTGAAAAGAAACATTTAAAAACTACTATAGTTCTTCATATACTGGCTAATATAATAACTGGAGCTAAAAATAATAACAGAAAAGAATAATGTGATAAAAACATGAATTATTTTCCAAAATACATATAAATGCACATATATATTTTTTTTTCTCTAAGCAATGAAATTTCAATTCAAGTATTGCCTATCAATTGCTGTTACTGGTGAAAACCTACAAGTCCACTTAAGGTAACGAAATTTATGCTTTTCCTCAGTTGTATGTAGATGACTGTTCTCTTCAACTCAAGGTTTTTATAAGAACTGGGAAACCAGCTATTATTTTCATATCTGAGAGGTCATAAGAACATGAACAATACTGAAATCACATTGCCAGTAAGCATACAGGAAATTTCTTACCATCACATTTTCCTTGTCTTCTAATTTAACAATTCACGCTTAATCCAATGTCCAAAACTTCTTGTCTTACTGTCATACTCTTTTAATATCTAATTTGATAAGACTTGCCTCCAATAAGTTACATGTCATCTATTTTCCTTCTTTGAAAAAGACACAGGTTATCATAAATTTAATAATTGTGACACTTATAAAACAATATTCTGAGTGTATAGTATTACTCTATATATTTTATAAATTCTTTAACTAACCAGGAAAACTATGTTATTCTGTCACTACTTCAATAGAGTGCAGTGTTCTGAGTTGGCCAACTTGAGACCATAGTGAGTAAATCATAACAACAAATCCACCATATATTCTTACTTTATTTTAATATTTCACACTGTATACAGTAAATGATAATGCACAAAAAAGGGGTAAAAAAACAACAACACAAAATCACAAAAAATACAAGTTGAAAGAGAATTATGACGTTTTATACGAATACAATAAAATACATGAGATGAAGTTAAGAAACGTTTTATATTTAACATCAATAACATACTTATTTCTACTCCTTGAAGATCAAACACATTGTTTCTTTGCTTTTTAACAGATTTCATGAAAATCTAACAGACATAGCACAAAATATATATATAAAAGACTTCCCACATTACACCATAAAGGTACATATAAAACAAATGAATTTGGAAGTATGTTTAACTTTTCAAGTCTTAATAAGTTGGCATATCATCAATTTGTAAATTTTGTTATTCTATGTGTGCACTGTGAACAGACTACTAAGACTGACAAGTGAGAATGTCCTGATAGCCAGATTGCAATGTTCTGTAGCCAAATCAAAAAAGAATAAGCAGATGCCAAAAAGCTTCAGATGTTTCACAGACCACATAAAATTTGAATTTTAAACCCAAAAAACATGAAAGATTGGAAAATTAAATACCAATGTTTGACACAAATGCAACCCATAAATATTAATAGGGTGTTGCTAGAAATGAGCATAAAACACAGATTAGTAAGGTGCAAGATTTGAACCATTCAAGAAAGAATAAGCATTGTGACAAATGTTTTGAAATACGTATAATTACAAACAAAATAATTAACATTAAACAATTAATACATTTCTGTATGTTTTAAGTTCACATGAACACATTACTTTGAAAAAAGTCCATTAGTGTGCACTAACAATAAAAATATATACAAATAATACAAGCTGATCCTTACAAATCCTCTAGTTATTTTCTGAT